>NC_134855.1:95335971-95445971 GCF_049852395.1 Peromyscus maniculatus bairdii | reverse complement strand
TCCACAGTTCATGAGAGAAAACAAAGCAGTCTCCGCAGGAGTTTTTGGGCCTCCCCTTTTGCTGACTTCATTCCAAACTACCCTTGGAGGTGAGTTTCCTCAGAGGGTCCACAGGCAGAGTGAGTCATCTTCCTGCCTTTTCCAATCCTTCAAATGGAGTATTTGGGGATCAATAGGGTTTTGTTTTGTGCATCAGAAATATTCCATGAATATTCTGTGAAATGATAATTATAAAAGTTACAAAGAATATTTGATAGGTAATCTTGCTTGTCAACTTGTCACACTTGGGAGGAGAATCTCGCCCTCAGAATGGCTTGTGGGACATTTTCTTGATTGCTAATTGATATTGGAGGGCTCCATCCACTGTGGGTGATGCTAGGCAGGTGGGCTAGGGTTGATAAGAAAGGTAGCTAGAGCAAGCCAGCAAGCCGCATTTCTCCTTACTCTCTGCTTCCTTTCCTGCCTCTAGGTTCCTTTCCACCCTGAAGTTGATTTTGGTTTGGGTGTTTTATCATAGCAACAGAGAAAAGAATCTAAAACTCGGATACATCTATAATATGGCTAAAGAATGATTCTCTTATCTACTGTGTGTGATGTAAAAAGCACAGTCATTTAAAAGTTGTCTTTTGGATCAATCCTGCGCAGTAATTAAATTGTGTCCCTAAACTACTTCAGTGATGTTTGTCTCTGAGGATTGAAATGGGATGCCATGAGAGCAATAATTTACTGTAGTTGTAGTAATATATATGTACACACACACACACGGCACTAAGTTCAATGTTGACAACAGCCTTGTGGGATTCCATAGTTCTCTCATTTTGTAGATCAAGAAGTTAATACAGAGAAATTGGGCCACTCTCTACAAATGAAGCTCGCTAATACAGCTTTAGGGTTGAGCTAGACTTTTAGCCTATGCTCTTAAAAGGTGTATGTATGTGTATACCTCTGAGGATATGTGGAGGTGAGGGAAGCTGACTGGAGAGGCTGAGAGAGGGCATTAGATCTCCTGAATGGAGTTACAGCAGTTGTGTGCTGACTGGTGTGGGTGCTGGGAACACAACTCAGGTTCTCTGCAAGAGCAGTGTATGCTATTAAATGCCGAGCCGTCTCTCCAGCACCTTAGCCTATGTTCTTAACTTGTACTTAATTTCTCCTACTCATTCCCAATTTTATTTTACAGATGGAATTATTTTACTCAGTAAACCAAAGTTCTTTAGCATTACATTTAAAAGCCAGGTGTGGTGGTGCACATCTTTAACCCCAGCACCCAGGAGGGAGAATCAGGTGGATCTCTGTGAGTTCAAGACCAGCATAGTCTACAGAGTGAGTTCAAGGACAGCCAGGTCTCTGTCTGGAAAAAAAAAAAAAAACAACAAAAAAACCAAACCAAAACCAAAGCCAAAAGCAAACAAAACAAAACAACAAGCAAGCAAGCAAACCAAACCCCATTACTGAGCCAATGCCCTGTACTCAGGTTTCTTGTACTCATCTTTCATCAGCTTCTCACCCAGTGCTTTGAGTGGTCTCTGAACACTGCAGGAAGGTGGCCACTTCATCATAAACGGGACCGCGTCCTTGTCTCTCCACACTGACCCCTGAGTCTTTTACCATGTCAGCAAAGGTGGCTTCAGTTCCTTCAAAAAGCTTTTAGTTTCAGACGAATGGTTTTTAGTCATTATGATACTTGTCATTCCACACACAGTATTGCGAGTTTCTGAAGCCTCCATGAACCTCTGCAGTGAATCTGATGAGAGAGATTTGGTGGATGGAGTATAGGAATCATATTTAGGGAAGTTGGGGAAGCCACTGGTGAGTAAAACCCTCTCTTTAACTCAGTGTGTCACCCTAAATGCTATCCTTATTTCTCAAATAAACAGTTTGTTGATTTGTGATTTGAGAGGTTCATGTTTATGCTATCCAAGTGACATATAATATATTAAATGATGTATCAAACCAGCAAGTAGATTGGCTGAATAGTGGGTATTTTTTCTTCCTTAGGCTCTGCCGGACACCTGTTAACATGGCATCTGGTGGTGGATTGACCACAAAGCCAGTGATTCACTTTTGCTTGGGAAATCCTCTTGTTTCATCGGTTTGGGGATGACCATAACCTAGAACTAAAAGTCTTGTTCAGGACTGGGACCTGACAGAATTTATGGCACCCAAAGTGTACCATTCTATTTTTAGTAGCTTTGGAGGACAG
Source organism: Peromyscus maniculatus bairdii (assembly GCF_049852395.1). Taxonomy (NCBI): domain Eukaryota; kingdom Metazoa; phylum Chordata; class Mammalia; order Rodentia; family Cricetidae; genus Peromyscus; species Peromyscus maniculatus. The sequence continues at coordinate 95,443,768 of NC_134855.1, read as the reverse complement.
TCACCATCAATGAGTCAGAAAAGAAGACATAGGATGTGTGTGTGTGTGTGTGTGTGTGTGTGTGTGTGTTTTATTGAAGTATATAAAATTGCATTGACTAAATGAAATTGCAGTAAAATGTATAAATCTCACATTGCAAAACTCTATACGGTTCGATTAAGATATAGATATGTACACAGATACTTCCGTACCCTAGACAGCTCTCTCGTCGCCAGCATCACCACCAAACATCAGCCCCAGTCTTGACTTACTTCCCCCCTGCACTGGCTTAAGCCTCATTTTCCTGTGGCTTAAGTTCACACAACGGTGTCTTGCTGTCCTGCCCATCTGACATGTTTCTGTGGGGATTCATGCGTGCTCCGGCTTGTTTCAGCCTTTCACCCTCTCTCTTTTGTCGAGTCATATTGTGTTGCAGAAAGATGCCACGGTTTTTTTGTCCATGTCCCTGAGAGACATCACGCTGCTTTGAGTTAGGGCTGTTATGAATCAACAGTAATGAGCATTCCTGTGCAAGATGCTCGGTGGACATATGTTTTCACTTCTCTGGGGTGAACACTGAGGAGAGGAATGGCAAGATCATGAGTAACATTGGTCGTTTTCATTTGGACCACTCTAGGGGGTGGTTTGCAGTGTCTGCTCGAGGTCTTCCTTTGTACACTCCTGATGGCTAACAATGCTAAACATCTTTACGTCTTCTTTGGTGAAATAGCTAAGATTTTTTGCCCATTTTCAATGAGTCATTTGGACTTTAAAACATTCTTAATTTTTTAATGCTTTGGTTGACACAAAATTATATGTACTTATGAGGTAGAAATGATATTTGATTCATGTATGCAATAACAACAATTAAGACAGGAGAACACTAACAGAAAATGTATAAGACTATTAACCTACTTTATTGTAGTTCTTTGTTTTCATATTTTAAAAGTATGTTGTTAAAAAATTGTGTCTTTAAAAATGTATGTGTTTTTAAAAATGTGTTTAAAAATTATATATTTGCTTACATGTATGTATGCGTACCATGTGAATGCCTGGTACCTGCAGAAAAGGCATTCAGTCCCTTTGAACTGGAGTTATAGCTGCTTGTGGGCTGCCTTCTGGGTGCAGGGAACTGCAAATCTCTCCAGCCCCATAGAGGCTCTCTATATAGCTTGAATGCATATCCTTAGCCAAACATAGGCGTTCTAGAATCTTGTTTTAAATCCTTTGTATTCTATCTTTACTTTCACTTTGCCATATGGAATGCAAGAGGCCCACCACAGCCCAGTGCCATTCACCTTCCTTGTCCGTTTGACTGTTACATTCATATCGTTTGCTACTGCCCAGGCTACAGACTGTAACACGAATTGCTAAACTGTCTTATTTAAAAAAACAAAAACAAAAAAACCAAGCCAGATACTGGGGTGGAAGCTGAAAGATCAGAGGAATAGAACAAGCCAGCCACAAGTCTTCCCGCTAGAAAATCCTCAGCCCAAGAGAGCTACTTCCTAATACTCACGCCTTATATACCTTTCTGTGCCTTGCCATCTTACTTCCTCTCTCCGCCCAGCTACATCACTTCCTCTTTCTGCCCAGCTCTATCTTCCTGTCTGTCTGTACAGACCTCCAGACCTCTATGGTTAACTAGTGCTGGGATTAAAGGCATATGTCACCACGCCTGGCTCTGTTCCCAGTGTGGTCTTGAACTCACAGAGATCCAGATGAATCTCTGCCTCCTGAATGCTAGGATTAAAGGCGTGGGCTGCCACAGCCTGACCTCTATGTTTCATATAGTGGCTTTGTCCTTTGATCCCCAGGCAAGCTTTATTTGTTAGAGCACAAATAAAATATCACCACAACAGACCTCCAAATAAAAGGCTTTTGCTTTTACCTTTAATTTTACTTTAAATGCTTCCTGTCCTGGGTTGGTTTGACACATCCTAGAATCATCTGAGAGAAGAGCATCAGTTGAAGAACTGCCTAGATCAGACTGGCCTGTGGGTAAGCTGGGGAACTGTATTGTCAGTTAACTGACGTCAGAGGGCCCAGCTACGTAACACCTAGAACTTTACTGGACGTGTACAATTCTAGGTTAGAGGGTTTCATTTCTCAAAGAGCAGCCGTTGCCCTCTGCGGAGCCGGCCATCTTTGTATTTGCTGTGTCTCTTCACTTCCTTTATCTGTTTCTGGGTGTCCACTTTTTCGGGATTTTCAGAACTTCTCAGCACACATGATGTTTGCTTTTTAACCTCTTCCCTTAAATTTTTCTTTCCCTGTCTTTCTGTGAGGCTCTTGCTGCATACATAATGGCTGAGTGTTGTTTTCCCATAGGCCTCTTTCAATCATGTCCCTTTCTGTTCTGCTTTTGGGTAATTTCTTCATGGTAAGCTCAACATCAGGCTTCACAGTTGGTCTTTTCTCTTTTTCTTCCTATTGTTTCTGTTTTTGTTGTTTTGGTTAATTGCTCAGAGTCCATCTGCACAACCTTTGCCCCTGTGATGCAGAGAATTTTTGTTGTTGTTGTTTCCATTCTTATTTTTGTCTCTACAGCCCATCTTCTATGGGTTGCCCTGGGTCTGCAGAGCTTGGCAGTCAGCCAGGGAGTGATCAGAGGTGGCGCACATGCATCTCTAGTGCAGCTTCCACATCTGGCTGTGCACCAGGAGCAAGTTCAAAGTTCAAGTAGGTTTCAAATGCATCCTAGGTTTTCCATTCCACTGGGCTCTCATGTGTCTCCTCTGTGAGAGTATGCTGTGTCAGCCATGATGGGACCTCATTTGAGCCTTATAGCTCTCTCATTTCTAGAATCTCCCTGTCCAGTTATCTGAGCAGCCAGTCTGTCAGCTGTACACTCCAGTCATGGCTGCATCCGCTTTTCTCTCGCCAGTCTGAATATTTTTATTTGCAGTCCAACTAGGCAGGATGAGCGCTTCTAGCAGTGAAGTGGGTGGTTTATGGTCCGCCCTGGCAGACTCACCAGGGTGTTTGAGGTAGAGGACAGTGGGAGCAGCCCAGGCCCGGGGGGTCATGGAGCCCCGCTTACCAGGTTATCAGTTGTTCATGGATAAACACCCCCCCCCCCCGTTTTGTTTCCAGGCTCTGAAATGACTACTTTTGCCACTTTTCTCTTATATTAAAACATTTTAGGAGATCTGCAGATGTTTTTAGTGATGTTGAGAAATCCTGTCCTGGCAGGTGTATTTTGACAGAGGACAGGGAAGGCAAAGACATTAGTCATAGCTGGAGAGTTGGCGCCACACAGAGAAGGGATCCTTTCACTTCCGCTGAAGCTCTGTAGCCTGTTCTCTAGAAGCTCACACCCCCTTCACGACAAAGCCTATTTTTCTTTGTTCATTCGTTTGTTTGCTTTTAGGGACAAGGCTTCTCTGTTTCTCTGTGTAGCCTTGGCTGTCTAGGAACTAGCTCTCTAAACCAGGCTGGCCTTGAGCTCACAGAGATCTGCTTGACTCTGCCTCCCAAGTGCTAGGATTGAAGGCGTGTGACACCACTGCCTGGCCCATCCTTTTTTTTTTTTTTCCTTTCCTCAGTAAGAAGTGTAATAGATGGATAACCTTGGGGGAGATCTCTTTTGAATCTTTTTCCCCCATGAGTGGGGTGCATCTGCCTGAGTTGCACGAAAGGAGTTTAGAGGAGCCCTGGAGGGCCTGGCCTTGAATGGATGGAATGGAAAAGGGTGCTCCATCCAAAAGCTGACCTGCTCATTGGAGACTCCTTTGGCACCTTCCTTACAGTTCTTCACAGTCCTTCCTGCCCTCCATTCTCTGGTAGCAGGATGCCTTGCCAAAGGGCTCCAGGCCACTGTGGAAATCCCCACAGCCGAAGAATCCCAGTAGAGAGCAGAAGGGCTCGAAGACAGCACCCAGCCTCTCACAGTGGTGTGTGGGGTGTATTTCCCCAGGGGCATGCAGAGGACAGAACTGTAGACTTTCAATGGGCAGTTAAGCTTCATTTGCCTCTTTATCTTATAGGCTAGAACATGCTCACCCTCCCCCCTGCTCCCTGGTAAAGGAATATAGCCCTCACCTCTTGTTATCTGTATTGGTGGGCATCATTCAATTCCAACCTAGAAACTGTAAAAGAAGAATTGCACGTGGATCTCAGGGATAGTAATTTGGGAGGACGGGTTCACCTGGTCTGGATGACTTTTCCAACAAGACAGAGAAAGTGGGAGCTTTAAAGATTGGGAGAAAACCAGGACTATGTAACTGATCAAGAAGGGGCAGGGTATGCCACTAATAAAAGAATGTATAAACAGATGGAAATGTCTATAAAACAGCAGTTGTAGCCTCTTAAAGTATGCTAGGAGCCTCTGGGTACAGGTGATTATCTAGTTATTTGGGTCCTTCTGGATGTCATAGGTTGAAATGATCAGAGTTCACATTCTACGCAACATAAATTCAAGTTCCTCAGTGGGCTCTGAACCCCATTCTGAAAACCTATTTCAATGCTCCTTTCATGGAGTATTCTTCTCATTTTCACATTCATGTATTTTTTTTTCCATTTTATCAGACTTTGGCTTGGGTTGCAGTGATATTTCTTCTTCAGCCATTTCTAGTCCCTGTCCAAATTTCTCCCCAAGTCTAGCATGTAACGCCTCACAGTGGGTTTGTCTTAGCTGTGTGCCATACAGAATAGAAGCATCGCCGCCATTTCCAAGTGCAGTGATTCTCAACTGTAACCACTCTGTTGAATCCCTGACCTCGCAGCTCAGGGTGCACTTCAGGACTGGGAGCTCAGAACTGCAGGGGATGAAGTCTAGGCAGCTGGTGCTAAGAAACAATGGCCTCTTGGAAAATCATACCTCATGTCACACACTAGTGTTTGTCTTTGCCCTTTTATCTTAAACCAATACTTAGCACATCCCTGAGGGACACGCTGGAATAGTAATTGGCAGAGCGTACAGCGATACAGAAACTTGAGTTATATCATGGTCTCCATCACAGTATGTAAATACTTCTGAGGTCATGCTGGCTGGATGCCTTTCAGTGCCCTTGTGTTTATGAGCCGCTTTGGTGGCTGGCAGTCTAAGAGAGCAAATAAGAAAAAAAACCAACCAACCTGTAGATAGGAAAGCTGTCAGAGTTCAAAGACTGCAGGCCATTATGGAGAATACAATGACACATTATTTCAAATATTTACCTTCACCTTGAACCTCCACGGCCTTTGTTCTCATTCAAACAAGGAATAGCCTTTGACTTTTTTTGAAAAGGAAAAAGGCAAGTGGTAAATCTGTCACTGCCTTTTTAATAACTCTTTTTTTTTGCAGACAAATTTCCTATTCCTGCTTTTTGGGATGGCAGGACTGCCTTCATGTCAAGTTCTTTGGCTCATTCATTTCTCCAAGCTCAAAGACAGGTGAGCTTCCTTCTGGCCACTCACAGAAAGCTGATAAAGAGCTGGCAAACACACAGCACAAACATTTGCTGAATCCAAAACCTGCAGAAATTGACTTGAATTTTCTCGCTTTAGTGAGAAAAGACAAAGGGAGAGACATTTTGAGGACCTTGTGCCCAGTGAGCTGGGGCTGAGAAAGAAGAGAGTGGTGGATGCCCGTGAGACCCTTGGCATTGCCTGACTGGAGATGCTAGTCCCCTCTGGGTTTCATGTTCCTTAAGATTTATTTTTAAGTGTGTGTGTGTGTGTGTGTGTGTGTGTGTGTGTGTGTGTGTGTGTGTGTGTGTGTGCATGTGGGTTCAGGTGCCCATGGAAGCCAGGAACTTAGTTACCTCTGAAGTTGGAGTTGTAAGTGGCTTTTGAGCCATCTGGTATGGCTGCTGGGAGCTAAACTCAGGTCTTCAGCAAGAACACTAAGTGCTCCTAACCACTAGCAAACTCTCTAGCTCATCCTTAGTTTTGTTTTAATTTTATTAATTTTTGGATTTTTTTAGATTTTCATATAGTACACCATATTTATTTAGTTTCCACCCCACTCTGTTCCAACGCCTCTCTCACCTACTTCTCAGGCTCATGATCTCTTCTTCTGAGTTGTTATAGCTACATATGCATAACACACACACATACAGACACATACACACAAGTATAAAACCTACTGAATCCATTTAGTTTTGAACATATGCACTGGGAGTTAGGGCTGATCACTAGGGATTGGATAGCCCAAGAGAATTGGCCCTGTGTAGTGATATATTGTATACCCTAATAAAGCTTTCTGAGGATCAGAGGACAGAGCCAGCCACTAGATTAGACACAACGGTCATGCAGTGGTGGTACATACCTTTAATCCTATCACTCTGGAGGCCGAGATCTGTCTGGATTTCTGTGAGTTCAAGGCCACACTGGAAACAGAGCCAGGCAGTGGTGGCACACACCTTTAACCCCAGCACTGGGAAGCACACATGCCTTTAATCCCAGGAAGTGATGGCAGAGCAGAGAAAGGTATATAAGGCGTGAGGAAACAGGAACTCACTCTCTTTAGGCTGAGGAGAGGGAAGAACTAGTGACTGGTTGCTCTGCTTCTCTGATCTTTCAGCTTTCACCCTGATATCTGGCTCTGTTTTTTTTATTATTATTAAAATACCATCTAAGATTCAAATAACATCCCTGGAAAAAAATTGATTCTGCCAACCTCACCTGCCATTGATTGCTTGTAGTTCTTTATCTGGGGTAGAGCCGAGGGAAATCTCCAATACCATTGGCATGTCAACAGGTATGTCCCTATGCAGACCCTGTTTACACAACCAAATTATAGAGAGGTTGTGGGTGCAGCTTCCCTGTCTTGTCTAGAAAACACAGGCTCACAACGTACATCCTGGCCCTCAGGATCTTACAATATTTCTGTCCCCTTTTCTGTGATGGTTTGTGAATCTTAGGTTTCACATTGTAGATGAACTAATTGGGGCTAGGCACCTGTTTTAGTCAATGCTCAGTTGCTGTGAAGATATACCGAGGCTATGACAATTCTTATTCAGGAAAGCATTTAACTGGGGCTTGCTCACAGTTTCAGAGGTTTAGCACACTATCAGCATGGTGGGAAGCATGGCAGCATGCAGCAAGACATAGTGCTGGAGAAGGAGCTGAGAGTTCTACATCTGGATTGGCAAGCAGAGGGAAGAGAGTGCCACTAGGCCTGGCTTGGGTTTTTGAAACCTCAGTGCCCACACTTTCTCCAACAAGGCCACACCTCTTAATCCTTTCAAATAATAAGCATTTAAATATATGACTCTATGGGGACCATTCTTATTCAAACCACCACAGTATCCTATGATCACCTATTCTCCTCATTTTGACCAGTTGTGGATCTCTGTAGGAACCACTCTCTGCAAAGAGAAGCTTCTTTGATGAAAGATATCGGGGGATATAAGGATAAGCATTTAGAATACAGTTAGAAGCAGTTGTTAGTTACGCTAAGATGTGTCACTATTGTACAATTGAAGATATCTTGCTAGGCTGGTCATTGTGGTTCATCGGCTTTACAGTTGATGATAGGACTGACTGTTGGTCACTTTTCTCTCGGTAGCTTGCATCTCACCTCATTCTATGAGAGCTAGTTCTCAGAGATGAGGCTTCCAGGACAATTCCAACTTGATTCTTGTGTCCAAATGTGTGGCATCTTTGGAAGGAATCAAGGGCAATAGTAATAGCTTATATTGTTTTGGAGACTTTTGGGCCCCATTGACCAATGATTTGAAGGGAGACTTCCTTAAAGTTTTGTTTTTCTTTTCTTTCTTTTTCTTTTTTTTCTTTTTCTTTTAGATATTCTTTGGCTCCTGAGAGGAGCATTATCACCCTATTTGGCAAAATGTATTTTTAAGTACCCTCAAAAGATTATGTTTCCCTATGACTTTTTTCATAGAGGGTGGCATCTGGGAGTTATTTACCAGGAAGTGATTTCTAGGAGAATGTGTCATTCAGTGGAATTTTAGCAATTAATTTTTAGGATTTTTTTTTTCTATTTAGGGAGGTACTGTTTGCTTCTTAAGGAAAATTTTCATGGTTATTTCAGGATGTGGAAGATCATCTGTGATTTAATGACACCTAAGGATTCCTATCGAGTGTGCATTTCTTTGAGATAGTGAACTTAGACTCCTTTAGAAGAATGGAATTTAACTTTGCTTGTTTCAAGCTTGCTCATACTATACAACAGTGTAAGGGACGTTTCCATATTCTTAGAAGGAATTACTGATTGTTTGAAATGGAAGGCTTTGGCCAGCTGTGTGCAATCTCAGGCTTTGCACTGAAGTGCCACGAATCACTGTTGCTGAGGGTGAAATGTGAGCATCATTCCCTGGAACTGTGAACTCGAGTGATCCTGAGGTGGAGACTGGACTGCCCCCTGTAGTAGTGATGAATCACAGTTGGTACCGACCATCTCTCTGTTCTAGTAGGCACGTTTAGTACTTCCGTAAACACCATGACCAAAAGAAACTTAGGGAATAAAGAGTTTATTTGACTTACAGGTTACAGTCCATCATCAAGGGAAATCAAGACAGGAACTCAAAATAAGAACCCATAGTCAGGTATTGAGCTGAGTAACGCAGCGTACTGGCTTGCTTCTTTTGTCTCTACTCAGTCAGCTTTTTTATATAACTCAGGACCACTTGCCCAAAGGTAACACTGCCCATGTGGACTGGGCCTTCCTACATCATCAATTAAGACAATACCCCATAGACATATCCACAGGCCAATCTGATGGAGCCAATTCCTTGACTGGGGTTCTCTCTTCTTAGATGTCTATAGTTTGTGTCAAGTTGACAAAAACTAACCAGGACAATTGACCACTTGTCAACTTGACACACAAACACATGACTATTAAATCATAATTTTTTTCAATTAGCAGTAATTGAACCTTGAATAAACCTCATTGGCTATGATACTGCCACTGGGCAAAGCTTTAAACTGTGATTTTTTTTTATTTATCCCAGGGATCCCATGTTAATATCACAATGTAAAACAGTCCAATTTTAAAAGCCCCACATTCTTTAAAAATTTTAACACTTTAAAAATCAAAATTCTATTTTAAAACCTAGTCTCTTTGACTGTGGATTCTTGCAAAACCCAAAATAAGTCTCATACATTTTTTGTTCTAAAAGAGAAGAACCAGGGCACAGTCATAATCAGATTAAAGCAAAACCAAAATCCAACAATATAAAAACAGTGTCCAATGTCTTGAACTTACTCATGATGTTCTGGGTTCTAAAGGGCTTGGGAAATCCCACTTCTTTGGCTCTGTCTTCTGTGACACTTTTTCATAGTCTTAGGTGACTATGTTTTCATTGTTAATCTTATCCACTTAGGAGGAAAAGTAGGAGGAAGAATATTTGCTGAAATGGTTTGAAAGATGCTCTGATAACGTGCTTCATTTCTTTTTACAGTAATAATATTACTAGAAGCAAAGTTCATCCCAGACCTTTGGTCATTTTCTCAAACCATCCTCTTCAAGTTAGGAGAAGACAGCAAGGGTAACTTATGAAATATAGGTATTTTAGCAGTACAAGTTGGAATTGTAGTTTGTTTACAGAATCATTTTTTGACTAAAATTATTACGTGTCATGTAGTTTTCTTCCAATTCTTGCTATCATTCTCATTGTGGCTTACCAGCTCAGGATTCTCAAGAAAATTCTTGGATTCGCAAAGGAATACAGATGCAATCACTTCATCTGATCACCTGGTGTAAATCTTTCTTGCTATTGCCATATTGAGGATCCTTTTTAGCCCAGTCCATACAACAATAAGATTTGGGTTTCTCTTAGAGTTTACTAAGTGTCACTTAAGGGAAGTCCAGCCAGCTGGACTAATTAGATAGGAAAGATGCTGAGCCTTTACGATGGAAAAGGAGGGGCTTGGGCTATTGGGTTCATTTAGGTACTTCCTGAAAGGATGGGCCACACCAGTTGAAGTGTTTGAAGATACTCCTGTGCTGAATGACGTATACATCTGTAATAGTCAGGGGGATAGACTAGGTGCAGAACAGAGTGTAAGATACTTTTTTTTTTTCAATTCAGAGATATACAGCATTGTTGAGGAAGAGTCTCCATGAAATAGTAACAGGTCTAGTTTGCTGTGACAAAGAAGATGCTCTGGTGAAAGCAAGATGGGCTTAGGCTTGTACAGAGTGTGTCTGTCCACAGGGCAGGGCAGGGCAGATTCTATGTGATAGCAGACTGCAGTATCTTGAATCAAATCTGAGGCTCATGACAGGAAAGTGGAGCTGTTCTAGTAAGTTCTATCCATTTGTTGAAGGACTGAGATATTCTTTGAGCCTTGAAGGCTGGTGGGGTTTTAGGCTTTCACTAGAATATTGTCCTTGTAACTTACAGGCTAGTCCAGCATGTTGGACTAGGGCTACACCCACTGGGAATGATGTTTTCACTCACGGCAGTTCTTGTTAACACTATTCTGCTTGCCCTGTGCCTGGATTAGTTTCTCTTAATCTGTAACTGTGTGGGGTTTGAAGATAAGGTTTGCTATCACTGGTGTGTGATACTTCCCCTTCTCTAGAGGAACAACACATCATCTAGAGCTCAGGACAGCTCTCCAGTAACCAAGTGTTTCCCTGAGGAGGGACCTGACAAGGTCATCGTTAGAGCAGGGTGGTTCTCAGACTCCACTATGCATGTGACTAACTCATTAAAACTGACATGTGGCCAGTATTCCATTCTTCTGATTCTGATGGTCCAAGGATCACAGTTAGTAGTGAGACTTGGTCACACTAACAGGACAAATGCCATGGTAACATTGTGGTCCAAGAAGGTTATGTGTGGGAACAAGTAAAATGTATTGAAAACACTTTCTACATGGAATTACAGCCATGGAGTCTCCCACACAGGCTTGACAATGAGTCATGATTGCTATTCACCCAGACCCTTGCTTCCCATAAAACGAGTCCCCCCTTGGGACATGCCCCATTGAAATCTCAGGAATACCAGGCCTTTCTCACCAGGATCCCAGAAAAGATACTTAGGATTTTCCAGCAAGGAACAGGACAGGGTGAGTGAAAGGCTCAGCTGGTTCTGTCTTTCTTTCTCATTAACCGAATGGCAGGTTAACGGTGAATGTGGGTGGTTGCTGCACTCTGTTCCACTTAGCAGTGTTGACGGCATGCTTGCTCTGAGCCCAGCCCTGCTAAGCATTCGGATCTCTGGCAAAGGGTGAGAAGTTTCTGCTGTTCAGGAACTTAAAATATTATTGGATAAAAAAAAAATTCCAACACTTACAAGCAATTGAAAAAAAAAGTGCCAGAAAACAGTAATATAATGATGCGCTAAATTGAATATCATCAAGTGCCCAAATTATGACACAGGCAGTAAGTGCCAGGCAAAGTCAGGGAGGGTTTGGGTGTTGGCTTTGTTCCCTGACACCAGTTTCAGTTTCTAAGATGAGGGCTCTATTGTTTGCATTTAGAGATCTTATGGATACAGACCTGGGAGCTATTGGATGCAAAAAGGAAAGCCCAAATCCAGCACAGAAACAAGTCAGTGTTTCAGGTACTAAGAGGCACAGTGAATGCAAATCGCAGCCTCCCACCCCACTGGCACATTCATCAGTGAAATAAAGCAGTTCTTTAAATGAAAACATCCCTAGACAATGAGATCAGTGCTACCCTGGACTGGGTTTGACTGGACACTCACTCCCTCAGCTTGGAGTCTCAGACCTAAAGGGAGCTCTCTCCATAGAAGATAAATAAGAATGGAGCTTAATGGGAAAGGCCATCTGGGGATCTCAGGGCAGATACCTTAGAGTTCCCGGATGGAGCGGACAAAAGGAGAGAGGGCTGGGAAAGGCCCTGGGAGGCAGAGAGGTGACTCTGATCCTTTGTCTCACTGGGGAAAGCTCTGTGGAGGAACAAGGCCATTCAGTCTTTGCATAGCACTTTAAACTTTCATAAAGCATCAGCTGGTAAGTCAGATGCCGTCCCTGGAGAGCAGATGCAGGCTGGCCTCTCCCTCCCCCCGACAGTGGTTATGAATACAGAGGCTGTATGTGTCTGGCAGGAAACGCTTGGCATCCCTCGTCCCACTCAACTGGGACCCCTCAACATGGCCCAACCCATCAAGTGGCTTTTTTTCATGTGTGAGCCAAGCCCCATTGTCAGGAATGTTCTCTGAATTTCCCTGCAGAAAGCCAATCTCTGTCTAGGACTGAAGACTAGCACCTCGATCCTCCCTGCAGTGGGCCCGAGAGGCTCTTGCCTAGTTCCCTTCAAACAAATCTTCCTCATATACACTCCCTTTTGTACTACAGCCTATTTTCACTTCCTTTACAGGACAAGTAGCTTCTAGGCAAGCACTTCCCACGGAGATTCTCCATATGGCATCTGGTTTTTGCTTATGTTGGTGTCTGTGACCTGTTGCGGTTGGACCTTGGCTTGACTACAGTGGGCAAAGTGTTCCTATATGCTTAGATCATGCTGTTGGCTCTTTCCTATCTCTGAAAAAATGCTGATGGGACCCCTGCCCCCAGACAAAATCAAATCTACCTTCATGCAGAATCTTCCTGGAACCTTTTCATGTCTTGGCCTTACTCTCGTATGAGGAACAGTTTGGCCCTTGTAGTTCCCAGTGGTGGTCCAGAAATAAAATTTGTTTCACAGATGCACAGATGCATTTGCTTGGACTAGACTTGGGGATTGTAAAAAAAAAAAAATCTAAATTACTTTTCAGTACTCTTAAAATGAGTGTATTTTTATGTAAAAAATATGGACTTTTGGCTTTTCCTGAACAACTGTGAGGACCCAGCAGTCCTGATGCATGCTCCTACTTGGAAACATTAACTTGAAGTTGAGGACAGCTGCCCACTCTTCGCCTCGACTCACCTCCTATCCTAGTTTGTCCCTAACTCGAGGAGGAAAGGGGTTATTTGGCTTACAAGCCCTGATCACTGACTATCATTGAGGGAAATCAAGGCAGAATCTCAAACAGGAACATGGAGGAACTCGGCCTCCTGGCTTGCTCAGCTTCATTTCTCATGCATCCCAGGACCATCTGCCCAGGGGTTAGTGCTGCCCCCAGTGGGCTGGGCCCTCTTAAAATCAATCAATCAAGAAAATGTCTCATGGACAAGTCTACAGATCAATCTGATGGAGGCAATCCCCACTGAGGTTGAGGTTTCCACTTCCCAGACGACTCGAGTTTGTGTAAGGTTGCCAGAAGGTAACCTTTATATCACTTCAGTCTTATCCTGTTGCTAGCACAGCGCTTGTAAGAACTGGAGCTGTTGACCTCATGGAGTCACAAATGTAGCACGTATTAACTTCATTTTAAGTTCATGGGTGGTATACCCACGTCAAGGCAAGTGGTTAAGGCAGGGTGTGTCAGGTCCCAGTGTTGGGGTCCAGCCCTGACCTATCAAAGGGTCTATTGAAGTGGGGAGTGAGGAATTGAGAAATAATAGGAAGAAATATAGATGGAAACAGAGAAGACAGAGACGCAGGATAGTTTTGGGAGGGCCCTCGGTCAATACCCAGTCACCTTGAGTTTATTTCTAATGGGATTTTTATACACTAGCGAGGGGAGAGGCAAAAGACCTCTCCCTTTCAAGATTAAAGCACAAGGCTGTAGACCCTTCAAAACACCTGATAACCATGCCCCACAGCAAAACATCTTGTGATCAGGCCTTGAAGTATAAGGCACCTGGTAACCATGCTTTTGTACCCTATTATGCAGCCTTGGAGAGCAACATAAACTCAGACTCTCTGACTGTGAGTCTAAGCACAAGTTGGAATCTCTGTGGGCTCCCACAAGGGTATACTTGCATGGTTCAGGAATCGCACATGCTGATTTTGGGAAGATCTCATTTGGGGAAGATCTTGGAAATGGTACTCCAGTAGTACTCTAGACCATCTATACAGGATGAAAGCAAAGCAGAATGATATTTATTTTCTAATTCAATTTATCAGAGACTAGTACCATTGAAAATCATAATGCAAACATACATATACACACATAAATTCTTAGAAAAACAAAAGAATATAAGATACACAAAATAAAAGTCATTTTTTTAAAACAACAAAAATGGTTATCAGATTTTAGAAAGAAGGTATGATAGGCTTGAGAGAAAAAGAAAAACCTTATAGTTGAAGACTGGGAATAAAAGCTGTGTACGAGTCTTGGGCAGCAGGTAAAGTCAGAAAATGATGCGTTACCTGGAGGAAAGATTCTCCCAATCCAAGAATTCCATGGCCAGCAAATGCCTAATCAAGTTCTTTTTATTAAAGTTTTGGAAAGGTAAACAACAGAGAGGGTGTGTAATGCACCCTTTAGTGACAGGGCTCTGAAGATTTATCTAATTTGAAGTATTTTGATGAACTTGCATTTTTGTGACAGCACATGTTTATTGTGTGCCAGTTTCCAACCCAGGCTCTAGACTAGGCTAGATGTTTTCCTATGAAAACATGTGGAAGAGGGCCGATGGGAACACAGAGCCAAGGGAGACAACCTTCAGTCAGGGGCCGTCTATGACACGTGCCAGGGACAGGGCTGTGAACAAGACAATGGCTGTCACCAAAGATAAACATCTAAGAGCAGAACTACAATGTGGCACAAGCCTTCAAGGGTGCCATGGGAATGAGCCAAATCAGCATCTCTAAACTGAAATCACAGTCAGCCCGTTCTTGCAAGAGTTATGTTCTTCCAATGCTCTTCCTAGCCAACAACGTAGTTGAAGATAAACAGACTGAAATTACAGACACTGCCCGATTTTTCCCCTAAATGCAGATCCTCAAGTATAGGGAGAAGTTCACAGGGCAGAGACTGTGGATGGAAGATTTTCCATGGCATTCATTGGGTGGGCCCTTCTCTTTCTAAGCACCAGAGTGTTTCTATCAGCAGAAATCAATTCGCTTGGGTTAGATATTAGAACCAAGAGACTCTAAAATGATGAGTGTGGTTAAGTATGTGACCCTTGTATGTAGATGAACAGATATGACTGTCTATTTCATTTCAGACTCTCTCCTTTGTGCTCATGTCCCTGCTGCTCTGGCTTGTCTGGATTCTTTTTAAAGATTTCATTTTTTCCCCTCATATTGGCAAATTTCTCTACATTGTTATTTTTAAAATTTAATTAAAAATTATTACAATCATTTTCCTTTACCTTTCCTTCTTTCTACCCCTCTCAGCCCCCTCTAAATACCTTTCAAGTTCATGAACTCCTTCTTTTTAACTGTTGTTAGTACATGTGTTTATAAATGAATCAACTCATGATGCATCCTGCTGGGTCCGCTTAGTGTTGTCTGAATGTGTATATTTCTGTTTCTAGGGCTTACCACTTGATATCGGATAACCAGCTAGGGAGCTCATCCTTGGAAAAGATTCTCTCCACAGTCATTTATTTCTTATAGCTGTTTATGTAGGGGTGTGGCCCCATGAGATTGCCCCACCTACAATGGAGCATCTGCTGGTATTCTCATAGTGCAGGTATTGTTTAGACAGCCATGTTGTTGAGATTTCATGGGTGTAGCTTCCCTCTTAGAGCTAGAGGACATCATCTCACAGCACAGAAGACTTCTGCTCTTACAACCTTTCCACCTCTTCCCCCCCAATATTCCCTGAGCTTAGGTGCAAGAGTGGCATTGTACATGTTTCAGCTGGGCACGGGCACCCAGTCATTGTTCTCGGCATTGCTATTTTTGAAATCTGTCTCTGGAGGAAGCTTATTGAGAAACCTTACATTTGGGGAATTATCTAGTTTTCCTCCCTCACAAAGCCTTTTTTTTTTTTTTTTTTTTTTAATAATCTCGAAGCAAATCCACTGGCTTTCCTTTTGGTACTCTCAGGGCAACTGAATTTACTTCTCTCTCAGAGTTCCTATCTACTCAGGTGCTGCCGTTGAGTATTGGCCCATGTACTGGTTCCCCCTATCCAGTTCCTTGGAAAAAGTCAACTTCCCCCAATTACACTTGGTGTACTGGGTTCTTTGTAAGTGTATTTCCATGTTTGTGTGAGGTTATATGGAGTCCTGCCTTTGTTAGCTTTACATGACTTTTACTAACCTATGTTACTTTTCAAAATTAGTTCTGGACATGTAGAACATCAGAAATTATTTTATTAAACATATTTATTTATTTTTGTGTGTTTGGGGGGTTGCATGGGTGCCACAATGTGCAGATGGAGGTTAGGTGACAGCTTGCGGAAGTTGGTTTTCTTCTTCCACTCTCTGGGTCCTTGGGATTGAACTCAGGTTGTTCGGCTTGGTGGCTCGGCTTTTATCTGCTAAATTATCCCAATGGTGTCCTGTGGAGCATTTGAAACTCAGTGTTTGTAGAAGATGATATTCTTATATGTGATGACTGAAAGACAAAGGTCTCTGAATTGTGGATTAACCACAGATAAATGACATATTGAAAATGTAAATAGTGTCTATATGGTGATTTGAATGAGAATGGCCCCTATAGGCTCATGTATTTGAATGTTTTGTCTGCAGTTGGTAGAACTGTTTGGGGAGGACTAGGAGGTGTGGTCCGGTGGTAGACTTGGAGGTTTAAAAAGCCCACCCCCAGCCAGGCGGTGGTAGTACACACCTTTAATCCCAGCACTCGGGAGGCAGAGCCAGGCAGATCTCTGTGAGTTCGAGGCCAGCCTGGGCTACCAAGTGAGTTCCAGGAAAGGTGCAAAGCTACACAGAGAAACCCTGTCTCAAAAGAACAAAAACAACAACAACAACAAAAAGCCCACCCCATTCCCAGTTAGCTTTCTCTGCCCCTCCCTCTACCTCATGCTTTTCAATCAGATGTAAGCCCTCAGCTATTGCTTCAGCACTATTTCTGCTTGCCTGCTGCCCTGCTCCTCACTGTGATGATTATGGACTCTAGCCCTCTGAAACGGTAAGCCCCAACAAACTCTTCCTTTTATAAGTTGTCTTGGTCATGGTATCCTAGAAGAGCAATAGAAAAGCGACAGTGTAAGGGAAGTATTGTGAGCATAGTTCATTGGCTTTCTGAAGGAAAAAAATATCAGTTACTAAGAATTCTAGGGAATAATGCTGCGAGTACAGGGTAGGTTAAAGACATAGTCTAGCACTGTGAAGTAAGCAGTCTGTTTTAAGTTCTAATAGATGTAAATTGGTATCATGTGGTCTTGCCTTTCAAATCTTAGCCTAATAATCACTGTTTGGGGGAATAAAACACATACTATTTGTGTGTGTGTGTGTGTGTGTGTGTGTGTGTGTGTGTGTGTGTGTGTATGATTCAAGAACTATACACACAAAACAAATGAACAAATTCAACAATTATGAAAGGGTTGAGAGACATGTTATCTCCAGTGTTTTTCTATTTCTCCACTCCCTGCAAAGCATATTCAAGGACCTCAGAGGAAACTCACTGACATTGGTCCCCCTTTCTGAGTTCATTTCTCTGGGCACTTATTTCAACTTACTTGGAGCAGAAAAGGTGACTCAGTGAGAACTTTCAGAGACATGTCTGTGCAAACTGTGCAAGGAAGCAGCATGCCTGCTGTGGGACATCTGTGGATATCCCCAGGGGAAGGAACAAGCAGGCTTATCATGATGTGTTAGTGGCAGGTGGTGTTCCTTCCCAGCCACAGAGGTCAGGCTCATGTCCAGTATTTGACTATGACTTCTTGAGTTTGCTTAATCTTCATTTTCAGAACCTGTTGGTATAACAGGCTATGGCATCACCATGGAAAAGTAGGCTTTGTAGCACAGTGTTTAGAGGATTTAGCACTGGATTTAGCAAACCAGTCCCTAGGAAAACCAATTTTACCCACTACATACTGCAATAAACCCCTTTGAATCCTGTAAGGTAAGGTCTGTATTATATAGTGTATTAATCTGTTTGAGTTCTATAGCAACATTCCATAGACTCTGCGGATTAAACGACATCAATTTTCTCATGGTTCTTGAGGCTACAAATCCAAGAACAAGAAGCCAGTATGGCTGGGCTCTGGTTCCAAGATGAGTACCTATTCAGTGGGCTCTTACAGTCTTTTTGTAAAGTCACTCATCCTGCTTGATTAGGACTTGTATATTCACCTTATTTAATTATTAATAGCTCCTAAAAGACCTGTCTTCAATTAGAGCCACATTAAGCTTTATCATACACTTGGAGAGAGACATAATTTACTCCATAGAATATGGAAAGAGGTCAGTTCTATTTTGTATCCCAATTCAAAAAAAGTATTTAGCTTCATGTCTGTTACGGTTTGAATATGAACTGTTCTCAGTTGGCTCATATGTTGAGTGCTTGGTACCAAGCTGGTGGCCCTATTTTGGGAGGTGATGGAAGCTTTACGAGGTAAGGCTTAGCTGGAGGCGATGCTTCACTGTCACTCTGGAGGTTGTCTCTTGGCTCCTCCTCTCTGAGATGAAGAACCTCTTCTTCTACATAGTCTCACAGTCATGATGTTTTGCCCACATGCACAGGGCCATACAAGCGTGGGTGAACCCTTTGAGACTTGAGTTAAAACAATAAATCATTTTCTCTGTAGTTAATTATGTGGAGAAATTTTGTTATGTGATACAAACTCTGACAAATACAACAAACATGTCATATTTTTGTTTACTCATAATTCAATGGCACTTCTGGATTAGGTATCATCACTTATTACATGGTTTGTCCTTGACTTGAGAACTGGTGAAGGGAGCTAGAGGTTTGAGTAGAATCGGGTAGGAAAAGGCACAAAGTCTTGACTGGAATGGGGCAGAGCATATTTGAAAGAGCACTTGATCCAACTTTTGCTGCCTCAACACCTTGCTTGCATTGAATCTATGTTTCACCAGTTAACTGAGAAATATGTTTTTGAAGTTTTCTTAGAAATAATTGTATATATTTTGGGGACACAGTGTGATGTCTCAAACATGTATATGCTACATATGGAGGCAGGGTAATCACTATATCTGTAACCTCAAATATTTATCATTTATTGGAGGGTGGGAACATTTAAATCCTGTTTTTAGCTATTTTAAAATATATAGCGTATTACTGTTATTGACTATTAGCAACATTTTGCAATAAAACATCAGAACTCATTCTTTCTAACTAGACAAAAAGAGTAATAGTAATGTGGTGAGCAACTGAGGGAAACACCTGATGGTCAATAACTAAATTTCTACTCATTGAACAATGAATCAACTTCCATATCCATTTTTCCTCCCCCACCCACTACCCACTTCTGCGTATTTACCCAAGGGAACTGGATAGAAACAAGTATGAGGAGGTTGTCTGCATGGCCACATTTATACAGTGATCTTTCATGATAGCCAAGATCAAAGCATTAACATGGTATGTGGTGAATGCAATATACACATGTAATAGAGTAGCATTTAATATAAAAATTGGGACTTCTGTCATAGCCAATAATGCAGATAAATCTTGAGGACATTATGTCAAGTAAAATAAGCAAATAACATATGACCTAACTTAAATATTGAATGTGAAAAAAATCAATGAAAATCAAGAGTGGAATGGTGATAGTTAATTTGTACTCAAAGTTTGGATGACCAAATATACGTGAAGTTCTTAACATAGGGATTTGGACATTTCTCTTGCACCGCCTTTCTCAAATCAGCCACTCGTGAATCTAATTTGTGGATCCGGTTTGTGGCTTTCACTGATTCCAGGAAGCACCAAGGCATTGCATGAATAGCACCACTGAATATAAGGACACGGGAAACACCAGCTCGGTTATGTTTCAGTTCTCTCTTGGGGTGGTGCTGAGCTAAAGTACCTCAGATAGGCAAGGAGTGAGGTAACCCCAACTGCAACAGGACGGGACTTAGAGGTGACTCGTCTTGTTCAACATTCTGTTCTACTCATAGATCTATACAAATGATGCTCATCTGGGGTTGGGGTAGGGAAATAATGTTGGCCAGAGATTAAAGAGTGAGTACAATTCAGAAAAATACAAGGTTTTAAGTTTACCCTTCAGCAGCATATAGGTTTTTTAAAAATGTGTCCCCTTTGTTCTAACATCCTTTACTATCACGGCTAGCCACATCTTTGGAAAGTCTTGCATGGACCTTTCCTAAGTGCTCTGGTGACGATAGCATCCTCACTAGTGGTACAATTGTTCCTCAGTGTCAAAGTATCTTCTATCCCCAAGGCTCGCCAATTTTAAGATTCTCAGTGAGGACATAGTACCTGGCACAGAGGGTGCTTTCAGTGAGTTCTAGACTGTGGCTGGAATAAAAACCAAAGCGAGGGGTTGGAACGATGGCTTGATGGGTAAGTGCTTCCTGTGCAAGTGTGAGGACCCGAGTTTGTACACTCAGCACCTGTGTAAAAGCCCAACATGACTCCATGCCTAGGTAAATCCAACCCAGGACTGTAGAAATAGGAAATCCCCAGAGCTCACTAGCTAGCCAGTTAGTGATGGGTTCCAGGTCCAGTGAATATACTTTTCTCAGAAAAAGAGTAATAGTAATGTGGTGAGCAACTGAGGGAAACACCTGATGGTCATACTCTAGTCACCACAAGAGTGCATACCCCCCTGTATACATCTATGCATACATGGATATATAAATACACACATATATGCACATACACACCTATATACACTATATATATATATCATATGCATACATACACACCACACATTTACACATACACATTTATATACATACCACACATATTCATATACATATACACCATACACATACATACACGCCACACATATACATATGCACACACATACTACAAACACACATACACACACACACACTCACACCACACATATATCACACGTATATACACCATATACATATATTGTATGATTCACCAGATGCATTCATACGTACTCCACGTATGCACACTACACACACACACACACACACACACACACACACACACACACACACACAGACAAGCAAACACACACATTAATTTAAAAGCAGGCAATATTGGGCTGATGGTTTTATTTTCTAAAGAGTATCAATTGCCTGCCCTTACAATAGAAACAACAAGAAAAATATCCTGCTAGTAAACTGTGTTTTTTGCTTGATGCCTGATAAGTATTAAGCAAGTCCCTTATCTAGATTAAGCAAGTCCCTTATCTAGTGAGAGTCACAAAATCAAGCTCACTAGCTTTATTTCACCCTACCAGAGGGCCTGCAACTCTTTGTCTTCAGAGCCATCAAAGCAAAATATGTTAAATAATTTAAAACAAAAAGCCTTGTTTCCCACCTTTATGAATCTCCTGGGTTTCATTTTGTTCACCCAGGCCCCTGTAAAAGTCATCAACTGTTCAAATTCAAAGTCTGACTCAGTGACCCTGAACCTCTTGGTGGCCTGGAATGCATGTGGAATGCTCTTAGTTAACACTTGGCACCCCTCAGATATTAGTTTTCCTGCAAGACACTGATGCCAGGAGGAGGGGGAAGTCAGAACAGGAATAAGAAACTTCTATACCATCTCTCCAGACAAGAGTTATGGGCCACAGACAGATATGGGGCTGGACGCTAACTCCCTGCTTCGAAATCCTCTTATGCTGGCTACTAAAACTTGTTATTGAGAGTGGTGAAGCTGACCAACACTTCAATGAGTACACAATGCCCTGTATCTCACTTTGGGCAGCGTGGGGCCTGCTGCGTGGGAGGGGACTTGCTCATACACTCTGTAAACTCCTAGAGTGGGTTTTCTGTGACAGAGCCATGCCTATCCACTGGGAAAGCTTGGCTGGACTGTTTCCTGGTTAGACTTCTCCACAGTGTTGGTTCTGCTCCAACTTCTGTGAAGGGGACATCTGTTGGAAGGTTTGATGTGATGTCTATGTTTGCTGAAAGCTGACTCTGACTGGCTGATGTCAAGGGCCCTGAGAGGGAACTTGCTGTCATGCCCAGTGCTTCTTAAGCAGGGGAACAGATTTGAAAGGATTATCCCAGATGATGCCTTTAAGATTAAACTAGGGCTCAGAGTTGGCCACAGGCACTGTAGATTCCTTGCAGGCACAGTCCTCAGGGGTCTCCTGTCACTCTGCTTGCCAGTAATGGATTTCATTCCCATGCATCATCCTGTGGCTCTCGGTGTACTCAGAAGCCCTATATGTTACTGGAGGGGCAGTCGAGAAAACCAGGGAGGGTAGCCATGGAGTCAAATCCCTTTTCCAACCCACATGACTTATATAAGAGTTACGTTCCAGAGAACAGATTCTAACTATTTCCTTCTAAGGAGCAATGGGTTAGTCTGAGGAAACAAAACCCACACAAGTAATTCCCAAACCTTGTTTGCATTGCATGCTCTGATTCCAAACATTTTTAGCAGGCTGGTGACTCTTGGCACAATTAGCTGACGTCTGTTCCCTTTTTTCTCTTTTCCCTACCAACCCCCTAATACAGTCCTAATGATAAACTGCCAAAGGTAGATACCGAGGGCGATAAGAAAAACTTATCAAAGATCCAAGTCTATTCTTTTCTAGCCTGGAAATCCTGGTTTGAAGGTAGGGTCTCTGTTTCTCAGAAGAGTCACACGAATTCAGAAACTCTGGGGTGGGGGAAACTCTGTCACCCAGAGATACATGAGAAATACACAGAGTAGGTGACCAAGCTACAAAGTGTCTTTCATAAAATGACCTCATACTCTTAGCAGAATTCTTAGGGCCAGTTCTAGGCAGCCTTCTTGAGGCACCCTACGTGTAGCAGTGGTCTACTTCTTTATAGGACAATACAATAGCCCTGGTGAGTCCTATGCATACCCCAAACAGACCTCATTTTCATCTACCCAGGTGGTATCCTGTGAATGACTGTACTGTGGTATGTAGACCGCTTTCCACAGAAGAAGTCCCCTTTGGAATACGGATTACTAGCAAGAGTGCCATTTACTCAACACTTCTTAGGCACTTTGCAGACACTCTGTCATTTAACTATTGCCAAAAATCTTTCAAAGCTTATTCATAATTTTCAGAAGAAGAAATGAAACATTTGGAAGCTAAATAATTAGTCTAAGGCCACCTGCTGTGAAGGGTAGGACTTGGGGCTGCGTTTAGACTGTATGCCAGCTGCTTCTGCTGCTTTTTAAAAATTATATGCTTTTAAATTTTATTTTTAAATTAAGTAAATTTACATTAATTACTTACATACCAACAATATGCATATAAATTGTCCATATTAATAAAGTAATATTTTTTTCTATTTTAGGGCACATTAAATGATCAAATCAATTGATTTCCTAATGGATAAGAATAATGTTGAAGCCAGGTGGTGGTGTCTCATGCCTTTAATCCCAGCACCAGGGAAGCAGAGGGAGGTGGATCTCTGTGAGTTTGAAGCCAACCTGGTCTACAGAGAAAGCTCCAGGACAGCGAAGGCTACATAGAGAAACCTTGTCTCAAAAACAAACAAACAAACAAACAAACAACAAATCAAAGAAAGAAAGAAAGAATAAAGAAAAAAAATAATGTTGCACCCTGTTTCAATTTGTTGATTTTGCACACTGAACCAGAGTGCCTTAATTTATTGTCTTCATCATTCCTTTTCCCCTTTTATTTATTCTTCTCTCATACAATGCACCTCACCACTACCTCTCCTCTCTCTACTCCTCCCAATTCCACCTCCAAAATTCTGATCTCTCCTGTTCTCATTCCCACCTGCCCCCAGTCCACCTGCAAAATCTCTTCTATTTCCCCTTCCCTGGGAGATCCATGCATTCTCCCTAAAGCCCTCCTTGTTACTTAGCCTCTCTGGGTCTGTGGCTTGTAGCATGATGCTTTCCTTCACAGTTAATATCCATTTATAGGAGAGTACATATAGTGTTTGTCTTTCTGGGTCTGAGTTGCCTCACTCAGAATAATTTTTTCTAGTTTCATCCATTTGCCTGCAAATTTCATGGTGTGGTACTTTTTTTTCCTAGAAAATGAGTAATACTCCATTGTGTAAATTTTTTTTCACCACATTTTCTTTATTAATTCTTTGCTTGAAAGACATCTAAGTTGTTTCCAGTTTCTGGGTATTATGAATAAAGCCACTATAAACATAGTTGAGCAAGTGTCCTTTGGTAGGATGGAAAGTCTTTTGGGTATATGCCTAGGAGTGGTATACCTGGGTCTTGAGGTATATGGACTCCCAATTTTCTGAGAAACTTCCATATTGATTTCCAAAGTGGCTTACAAGTTTACACTCTCAGCAGCAATGGAAGAGTATTCCCCTTGCTCCACATCCTCTCCAGCATAAGCTGTCACTAGTGTTTTTGATCTTAGCCATTCTGACAGGTGTTGGATAAAATCTCAGAGTCATTTTGAACATTGCTTCAAGTGCTTCTTGGCCATTTGTGATTCCTCTATAGAGAATTCTCTGTTAAGATCTGTACCCCACTTTTTAATTGGATTATTTGGTTTGTTGACACCTGATTTCTTGAGTTCTTTATGTATTTTGGATATTAGCCCTCTGTCAGATGTGGAGTTGGTGAAAATCTTTTCCCATCTGTAGGCTGCTGTTTTGTCCAATTGACAGTTTTTGATCTTAGTGCCTGCAGGAAGTTGTCTCCTGTGCTGATGTATTCAAGATTATCCCCCACTTTCTCTTCTATCAGGCTCAATGGATCTGGTTTTATGTTGAAGTCTTTTTGATCCACTTGGACCTGAGTTTTGTGCAGGGTGATAAATATGGATTTATTTGCGTTCTTTTAAACAAAGACATCCAGTTAGATCAGCACCATTTGTTGAAGATGTTTTCTTTTTCCATTGTGTATTTATGGCTTTTTTTTTTTTATCAAAAATCAGGTGTTCATATGTGTGTGAATTTATGTCTGGGTTTTAAATTCAATTTCGCTGATCAGTGTGTCCATTTTTATGTCAATACCATGTGGTTTTTGTTACTACAGCTCTGTAGTACAGTTTGAAATCAGGGATGACACTACCTCAGGAAGTTCTTTTATTATTCAGCATTAGGTATCCAGGGTTTTTTTTCTATATAAAAATGAGTTTTATCATTTCAAGGTCTACAAAGCATTGTGCTAGAATTTTGGTGGGGATTAGGTTGAATCTGTACATTGCTTTTGGCAGGGTGGTTTGCCAGCTTCTTAAGGCTGGGGCTTCTTCATTTTGTTTACCTTTGTAACCTCTGGTCTTAAGAGAGCCCCGGCCAAGGAATAGGTCTCAACCAATGCTGCTGAACAAGGATGCAGAAGGTCAGCATCTGGGCTCCCAACCATGATCTCTGTTGTCCCTCTTTGGGTTCTTTACAGCTGTCTGTTACCTGCCTCTCTCTCATCTTTCCAAAGGATCCAGGGCTGCAATAGCCTGATGTAGAGTCTGATGACCACTTTTCCTCTCCCTCCTGTCCTCATTCTTCTTTCCATAAAGCTTTTCGGAGTTCCTGCCATATATGCTGAGCATGACAGGGTCCCCATTCTAAACAAATTGATTTGATTATGGATATGATAAGTATTTTCACAAAGCATGATGTGACATTGTAAGATCTTTTATGTAACTAGCCATTCCACCTATTCTTCAAAGAAGAGAAGATCTATTGGCACATTTGGACTTTAAGACAAAACCTAAAAATTGAATAGGTGTTCTCAGGATCCCTGGAGGTCTGGGGCTGAGACTTTCAGGAAGTCCAGGAGTCAAAACTTTTTCGAAGTGCTATCAGGAGATTGTTTGCCTTTTCCATCGTTATGCCAGTGTGTGTAGACATGGGGGTTCACAGAGGCTGCAGGAGAGAGCTGAAGAAGTGACATGAGTGACATTGCCTTCCAGTGAGCCTGAACTGGAGATCAGGACAAATGGGGACAGTGCCATTTGACTCACTCACTAATGCAGGTTTAGCTTTGGAAAATGTGGCTACTTTTTATAAAATACACTGCTTATAGTAAGTGTAACCAGGTGCCTTTTACTTTTAAAATTTAGATTTATTATGATCATTATCTGAGTGTGTGTGCGCACAAGTGCACATGTGTACCTGTGCACATGCCCCAGTCTGCATGTGGAGGGAGTGGACACCTTTCAGGAGCTGGTTCTCTCCTCCCACCTACTGAGACCGAGTGTCTCTGGCTGTTTGGGCTGTGCTGCCTTCTCCAGGCACACTGATTTCTAGGCAAGCCTGGATTTCCACCTTCCGTCTCATCACAGGAGTGATGGGATTACAGATGCATGCCACTGCATCTGCCTTTTGTATGGGGTTCTAAGAACTGAACTCAGGTCATCAGGCTTATGCAGCAAGCACTTTTCCCAGCTGAGCCACATCACTGGCCCAACTCTGTCATTTTTATTTTTTTTGTTGAAAATAGATTTTTTTTCACACAATGTAGTCTGATTAGGGTTGCCCCTTCCCTCACTCCTTCCAGATTTTTCCTTCTTACCCAAATTCATATCTATTCTACTCTCTCTCTCTCTCTCTCATTAGAAAACAGGGATCTAGAAAGGAAAAGAAATAAAGAAAAAGGAAAAAATAGTAAAATAAGATAAAACCAAACAAACCTGAAAAGAACAAAAGAATCAGAAGAACAAAGAGAAACATATAGACTTGGAGACACACACATTAACATGCACAGAAATCCCCTAAAAACACAATATAGAAAACCATAATGTGTAAGTAAAATACCCAGAGGGCAAGAAAAAAGACGGGGAGGGAAGATAAAGCATTATGAGACAGAAAAATCTCCAAAAGTATCATTGAGTTCATTTTGGCCATCTCCTAATGACCACGAGGCCTGGCCTTAGACGATGTTTTTATTTTTAAGTGAATAAAATACTTTGAAATTTCCATTTCAACCTATAACATGTAAATATTGACAGATATAACCCATATACTTTTTAAGATTCTTAATAATTTAAAAAAATGTAATGGGATCCTGAACCTAAAAAGCTTGAGAATTGCTGAAGGAGAGAGCATGAAATGATGGTGAGAGGAAAAGCCTGAGAGGAACAGTATGTGTGTGAGAGAAACAAGGAATCCACTGGTTGGGGTCCAGACAGTGAGGGGAGAGTGGAGATGGAATGAGGTGTGAGCAGATCCGCCCTTGAGACATGGTCTTCATCTTGGGTCGGTGGGAAGTCACTGAAGGGCTTTGAGCAGGGGGAAGTGATTAGATTTGTGCTTAAGGAAGAGAAAGAAGAAATAAGAGAAAGGAAGGTGGCAGAGAAAGGGAGAGGGGACTTGGTGAACCATGAACTGGAGAAAACAGAGTTGGTCCGAAGAAAATGGATTAGAGGATGTCCATGGAGAATCTCAGAGACTTGAATTTCAACAGACAGGGAATCTGGTGTAAGGGAGGGCATGACTCCCCTCCTGGATTCCAGTCACACCACAGGTTTTTCAAGCCTACTGCTATACTACCAGTTCTGGGACTATGGATTAGTTTTTTTGATCCATAAGCTCCAATTTTATTAACATTGGAAAGAAAATAGAGATAAGAATCACAGTCTTACATGGCTACAGACATGTTTTTCAGAATACCACATCTAATGCAGTAATTGAAATATCTAAGTTATTTGACATTTGTTCTCTCCATCATCTCTACATATTCACCTTATGTTTAACCACATTGGATAGAGTGAGGAAGCTGACTATGTTCTTCAGAAATCATGATGTTCTGGGGGAAGGAAGTATTAGTAATCAGCTTTGCATTACTGTAACAGAATACCTGAAATAATTAACTTTCGAAGAGTACCGTTTAGCTCAAGGTACTTTAGGTTCCAGTCCAAGACTGGATGTTCCTATTGCTCTGGATTCTAATAATGGCATTGGATCACCCTTTAGGGTGTGGCTCCAAAGACTAAGAACCTTCCAGGAAGTCCCACCTCCCAAAGGCCTGTCACCTCCTGATAGTGCCATCTTGGGGATAGAGCCTCTAGCCTTGGGAGGTAAATCCTCACATTTAATCCATACACAACTTCAAAAGTTCTATTTGTGACTTTTGTATGCTGCTGTGGGTGTGCTCTCTCCAAGCTTGTTAAGCATTTTCCTTCAACATGTGAGTATGCGCTTATGCATATGCATACATATGTAAAGGCCAGATAACACCCAGGAACATAGACTCTTATTTTGACACAGGGTCCCAGAGCTTATCCATTAGGGCTAGGTTGGCTATAATTATAATTCCAGCATTGGAATTACAGACTTACAACAGCACACTAGGCTTCTCACCCACTTGCTGGGGATTGAACTCTAGTCTCATGCTTGAATGACAAGCACTCTTATTAACTGAGCCGTCTCCCAGGAGTTGGTCCAGTTCTTATCTGCTCCCTTTGAATTTGGAGCACTGCAGTGTTCCTCTTGTTCTCCAGTCTGGCGCTACCAAGTTAAACAGCTTAGGCTCTAAGGCTCAGAGGCTTGGTTAGGCTAGCCTTGTTTATGGCTCACACCTTCCTTAGTGTGTGCCTTCATTTTTCAGAGCTCTTTTCCTCAACAGTCACCATCTACAGACAAGATCATGGGGATAGAGACTTGAAAATGGTCCCAAATAAAACTTGGCTATCCTTAGAGAAAAAATCAAGTGGCTGGGCCCTGAACCATCTTCTGACCCGTTTGAAAGATGATTCAAAAGTGTATTGACCTGAGAATTTAAGGTATCTGAGGGCTACCAGAACTCCCTTGAGGGCAGGGAGGAAAAGGAGACAGGGCTATGAGGTCACAGGGCCATGAGAACACACTGCATTTTGTCAAGTGGCTCCTCCAACAGTCGAGCCCAGAATGTGAGCAGAGAGCAGGGAGCTGGCAGTCTGCCCTGCCATGAGCTCTGTCTGCACGCAGCTTCCCAGCTCACAGGCAGTCTCCATTTGAACACTGTTTATCAATCTGGTGGAAAACAGAGGAAATAGGCAAGTGAGTCTGGGACCAGCTTGGTTCAAAGAAACTCTTCCTAAGGGTTTCAGACAAAACCAGAAAAGTTTAAGGGGAGTTAAAGGAGACAAGGACAGTGTAGGGGCTGCTGAATATGAAGGGTGTCCTTGTCTTTGCTGTCTATGATTCTTGGCCTGTGGCTTCCAACCTTGAGTTCTAATCCAACAGGGCAGATTCTGGGGAAGGACTTCTACTCTAGGGAGGAAAACTAAAATCTAACCTGAAATATTTGGAGGATCCCACCGTTCCCCCTTTCAAAGACATTGGCTTGCTGAAGATGCCTTCTCATCAATGGAGCTCAGGAAGAGATTGGAGAGCAGATTTGTAAGCACTGCTACTGATCAGCAAATGACACAAACTCGTGAATGGTACACAGAGCCTGTTTTGTGACTTGGTTTTTTGATTCTCAGCTGGTTTGACTGACATTCCATCGGTGCAAGGTTCAGAGCAGGGGAATGGGGGGGGGTAGGACTGGCCCTTCCAATGTGTCACCTCAGCTAGGAAGAACTCACTGCAGCATGTGAATGCTTCAGGAAGGAAGGAAGTGATTTTCTGTCCATGGCAAAGACTCAGCTATGTCCTGCTGAAAGCTCCAGCTTGCAATTTAAGCTCAGTACACTTGCCTTTTCTCTCAAAAGTGATGTTTCTAGTAGTCCAAGCTGGTGCCTTCTTGTAGGGAGGAGTTGGGGGGAGTGTTGGGAGGGGGGGGCTGAGGGGTCCGGGGAGAGGGAAGAGGGGGAGCTTTGATTGGTGTGTAGGATGAATGGAAAAAATTTCTTAATTAAAAAAAAGGTATTTCTTTCAGATTTGATCACAAAGGACAAAAATTCAGAAATTACTGAGAAATCTTAAGGAAGGAAACTAAAACAATTTGCAATCTGATTCCCAAAGATAACCAACACAGCATGCACTGGATATCTTTTAATATATAAAATATTAAAATATGCAATTAATGGAATATTTGGGGCATATAGTTTAGTAACTTGGTTTTTAAATTTATAATTTGTAGTACAGTTTTTATGGCACATCATAAATTATATTCATCCCAACATAGTTACAAAGGCTTTAAAACATTTTCCTTTCAAATTTCATTATTGAAATGCTAGTGAAGCCTTTAAAATTAATTATTATTATTTTTGTTTATATTTATTTAAATCTAATATGTATGTATTTGTGGTGTGTGTGTGTGTGTGTGTGTGTGGTGTCTGTGTGTCTGGGACTGTGTCTGTGTGTATGTATGCAGAGGCCAGAGGTCATCATTAGGTGGCTCCCTCTATTGCTTTCCTCTTTATTTTATGGAGATGGGCTCTCAGACTCACCTCCAGTTAATCATTTCAGCTAGACTGTCTGTGTAGTGAGCACCTAGAATCTCTGCCTGTCTCTCCACCCTGCCTCCGCAAATTCCTAAGATTACAAGCATGTGCCACTTTGTCCAGGTTTTTACATAGATATTTGGGGATCCATACTTAGGTCCTCATGCTTGCACAGTGTACACTTTACCCACATAACCCCAATTATTATTTTAATTGTATACATGTATAGAGTACAGTGTGATAATTTTGTATATGTATACAATGTGTAATTATTAAGTCAAGGTAAATGTTTCTATCTCCTTAATTTAAAAAGTGTAACACATAATCATTGTAAGTGTTAATGGGTTCAATATGGTAGTTCAGTACGTACAAGATGGCATAGATGCATACAAGGTATAGGGGTCAGAGAAGGATGGTGGATATTTGCATCTCCTTAAAATCAGGCTTTGTTGGTAGGGAAGAACTAAATGAGAGTGTAGGTTAGCTTCCTTCGAAGGACTTAGTGGAAGAGACCAACATTTCCATCATGGTAATAATGGGAGGAAGCGTCCTTTTCTTCCTTGGTGCTCTTGACCCTCCCTCTTCTCATTTGGTGTATAAACCCTTGGGGTTAAATTCTCCCATCTCCTTTTTTCCTTTTTCAACAATATCATGCAAGAGTCCAATCAAATTACCTGGGGTTGATTTGCCATTTGTTATGTGAAACATGTTCTAAAACGTTTAGTTATCATTACAGCTATTATGGTTGCTGCTTGTCGGTAACAATAAATAGGCAATGCATAGAAGTAGCTGGAACTGAAAGTCATGGTGGTGAAGAAAGCATCTTAATCATGTTCAGCTAACAAACTCCAGGCTTTTCAGACATGACAGACATTGTGTGTTAACAGCAGGATGGCTGAATTTCCAATGTGGTGGCCATGACCTTCCTTTAGCGGGCAGTGAAGTATTCTAATGCAGTCCCTGGCATCTCATTCTGCCTCTGAAATGAGGGCCACCTCTGTCATTACTTGCTTGGTAGGGAAGGCTGGTTTGCTTGTTTGGTTAGCATACCCTTCCTCTGAAGTCAAGACCACAGAGTGACTCTACTTGAATCTATAATTCTCTAATTGCTTCAGGACCACAGGAAGCATTTAAAATTATTCTAAGCATCTTTTGCAGAAAATCATAGATGGGTTGTAGTCAAAAGGGTGACATAATATAGACATATTTGGTTGATAGTATCACAGCAATGACTGTGGTTGACAGAATTTGAAGGTGACTTTCAAGATACATTGCCCCTACTGTTACAGCCAAGAGAGTGTGATGACAGGGAGATCCAGGTACATGGAACCAATCATGTGAGCTCTTTAAAACCACAGCATTTTCTCTGGATGGGAGCAGTACACAAACCGAAAGAGATCTGCAATGTAAGAAGGATTCATGCTCAAGTGAGAATGTAGTTATAAAACCATCCTTTTGTACGATGAACATATGCTAATAAATTAGAAAATACAGATGTAATGAAACAGAGAAATTCAAATACACCACTAACCAGTTTAGAAAAAATTCAATCCACTATTGCTTGAAGATGGTGGGGCCGCATGAAAAAAATGTATGAAGAAAGTAAATCTTCTAACAGCAATGAGCTGGGAAGACCCATCAACTAAAGGCACAATTTTGTTTTCCAGAGCTGAGGACCGAATGCAGGGCCTTGTGCGTGCTAGGCAAGTGCTCTACCACTGAGCTAAATCCCCAACCCTGGCACAATGTTTTTAAAGTATTTAAATTGGGTAAAAAAATTATGAAATTTAACTGACTTTGCAAATAATAGAAGAACACAGTATCATCAAAGTGATGAAGCCCTGCTCTCTCTCTCTCTCTCTCTCTCTCTCTCTCTCTCTCTCTCTCTCTCTCTCTGTGTGTGTGTGTGTGTGTGTGTGTGTGTGTGTGTGTGTGTGTGTATGTGTATGTGACAAGAGGTCACACAAGATATAGAAACATATGCAGGCTATTGTAGAGGAGGATCATTTAGACTTAGATGAGGAGGGTAAGATTAATTTCTCTTTAGAGAGTTGGATAAAATGAATTTTCCTGGTGTTGTGCATGAAGAGTGGGTATCTAAAGTCCACTATGATGGAGATGGAGGTGGCAGCTGGGATTCCATTTTCTCTTAGATTCCAAGTCTTACTACATCTCACAGAAGGGCAAGACATTCTTGTCAATGTCCTTTTTCCAAAGGTTCCCCTGGGAGTAAAGAGAACCTCAGTGACAGGGGGTTCAGGAAGGCTCATCATTATTACTCATCTAGAGTCTGAAAAGGGTTAAATCTGAGGTAGTTTAATGGAGGGCAGCACCAGTCATTGTGTATAACACAGAGACCTGAGCCAGACTTTGGTATGCCCTGAAAGCAATAATGATAGAGCCCAGAATCCACAACCCTGAAAAGGCCAAACCAACACTGCAATCGTCATTACTGATATTTCTTCAATTCCTCATTACAAAATCAGGAGTAGTAGCCATTTCTGTTCATTTTATTAAACCAGCACACTAGGATAAATGAACATTTCTTCTAAATCAATGTCTAACTGAAGCCAGGTATTAAGGACTCCACATTTATGTTCTCCCAAACCTTGTTTGTCTTCACTGTTCAGGTGGCCTGCTCTGGCTTGCGTAGTGTGAATGTCCTGGGAACTGAAGGGAGGCAAACTAACCAGCAGACAAGAACAATCGCTGCTTGTCTTGGGGGTTGAAGAACTGAAAACGTGTCTGTGACTGTGCAGAGTTAGGCTTAGGTGAACAACCTGCCCGCAAACCTTACCCACCGTGAGAAGGTGCCCGCCCATCCTCCACCTACACGAGCCATTCCTAAAGTAGCTTTTGGGGAAAATAGGTATGAATAACTGTTCTCTATATACTCAGTAACTAGATTTTTCTAATAAAGCCATCTTTTTTGCCCCAACACCTTGTTAGTTGACTTAATTCCTGCTGTACAGTGAATAGACAAAGCAGACTTGGGTCGGGAGACATTACTTTTTAAAAATCACCATTATCTCCTTTTTTGAAGTACCTTTTGTTTTGTTTTGGTGTTGCTTTTTAAAAATTGACTTAAAAGCATTAATGTGCACGTGCATGTGTGCGTATATGGCACCCATGTGCAGTGTATCTGTGGAGGCCAGAAGAGAGCATCAGATTTCCTGGAGCTGGAGTTACAGGAGGTTGTGAGCTGCCTGACCTGGGTTCTGGGAACCTAACTCAGGACCTTAGAAAAAACAGAAAGGGATTTTTACTGCTGAACCATCTCTCCCACCACGGCTTCCCCATGTTTTAAAGCTAAGGTTGTGTTAAGTAGTCCATGTTGCCTTCAGACTCTCTGAAGCTTAGACAATCTTCCTGCCTCAACCTGTAAGTGCTGGAATTATAGGTATACACCAGGACCATGACAAGCTCCAGAATTTGTTCTAATTTGATGTTACAAATCCACCAGGAATGAATATAAGCCTAGCATTATCCTTGAGGAGGCATATAATAAAGCTTTCTTAACTAGTTAGGGGCCAAGAAGAATAGCAGATACATTATCACATGAATTGGCTCGTGGTGGAAAAGGCATGGGTCCTCAGAACTTTGATACTTTTGTTTCAAAATGGCCACAGAAAGTTGGCTGAAGGAGCTTACACATTCCTCTGCTCTTAGGTAGATCCAGTTAAACTGGGAAGATGAAGGGGTCACATTAAAGGCTAGAGAGATTTGTCTTTGCGAGCCCCAAGCATTTTCAGACAGAAAAGGGGTCAATACTTACTAAGATCTTGTTGAAAGACAATTATATGAAAATAGAGAAGCTGAATTATTTTCTAGTAAGTGTCTGCATGCCCTGTAGATGCATGAGAGGCTCTACGTCTCTTTGTGTCCTTAGGAATCTTCTACTTTTGCAGTGAGTGTATCTGTTAGAACAGGTGGAATGAAAGACTAGGGGAAAAACCAACTCTATTTAGTGGATCCCGCTCTTTGAGCCAGTGATTGACTCTTAGGATTTATGGGGTACCAGATGATTTGGATAGGCTGAGCAATAGACCAACAGATTCTTGTGGGTATAAGGGGAAACATAACCAAGCTATACCAACCGCTCTCACCATGCCCCCACTCTCCAACTGATTATGAAAGCAATTATTTCTGCTGTCTGATAGCATGAGTCATTGTTTGACAGGTGCCAACCCAAATGTTTGCCTTGTGCCATCATTGACTGTTGCAGAAATCAGGATGTTTTCCTTCTCTCTGTGAAGCCCGGCTGAGCAGGCTTCAGTGACATGAAGGAAATACCACTGCCCCTACCCCCTCTGTTCCAGTAGCCTTGGCAGTCCACACTTAGTGCACACAGGGTGAGGTCATATATTTAGTAGGGCGATGTCTCACTCAGGACAAACAGAAATGCCCCCACATGTGCCACTCAGGGAAGCCATAAGGAAGGAGCTCTAAGATATAAAGTAATGTGCACATGCTTTGTGGCAGGTAGTCCCAGGTTTACTGACAGATTGAACAGGTTCCTTACCTCTCTGGCTTCTCTCATGACTTATGATTGTATTAATGATTGTATTAATACAATCGCCATCAAAATTATTTGACATAATGCATGACAGTGCTAATTCAATAAATGCCAACTGTTTTCCCTTCTGTGAACCAAGAGAAAGGTTTTTTGCCAGACTCATCTTCTAGCTTTGCTCTTAGGCCACCTAGCTTCTGGAACAGTGGCGGGGGGGGGGGGGGGAGCAGTATTGTGTAAACTATCCAGTCATGGAATTCTGTTATAATAGCCTCAATGAACTGAGATACCACCTAACTACATAGAGAATGGGGAAATGAGAGTTAATGGTCACATAAATATACCCTTTCACAGGGAGAAAGGATGGCTCTGCAGGCTTTAATCGAGTCTTTGAGATGTCTTCCCTGAGCGGCTCCTCTTTACATTTGTTGTTCTGTTTTCTCCTTTATTTCATCCCCCAAATCAATGTGATTAGGAGCTCATTGGTCTCCATGGTCACAAGGAGCCCATTGAAGACCAGGGACCTTGCTAATATTTTCTTAAGCAGTTTCTCATTCCCGGGGCAGACATCCTTCTGAGGAGACAAGGGTCTTGCCTGAGTCTCATCTCAATATGGCTGGGTCCAGCTTGTGTCTCATGTTGAACTTATGTTATTTGGAGCACTTATAGTTGCCAACATGGTTTTTTTTTTTTGGCTAGAAATAGGAATTTCTATCCATTCAGGTGCTTCCCAAGTCAAAGGAACAGGCAGCCTTGAGCAGTCTTCTACATTCCCACTTGACTTTTATCAGCAGAAATGCCTCTACTCAAAAAGAAGTGAAAGTGAATTTAACTCTTTAATTCTTTCAGATGCTTTATTTTCTTTTACCTTATAGGCAGTAGAGTTTTATGAGGTTATTTAACTTTGTGAATGGTCATCCAATAGTCTCACTATCTAGAGAAGCTTTTAGACTCAAGTCTATTAATTAATGTGTTAAAAATGCCCAATGATACTTTACTATTTCAGGATGTCAGTGGTTTTCTTAAGAGTTTACACACTAGGTTGCATATGTATTGTTCCTTTAAAAAGTTTCCTAAGCTAATAACAATAACAGCAGCTTTAGCAAGAAATGCTACTTCCTGACAGGCCTTTGTGCATTTCTGGTTCTTTTACGAGCATTGCCTAATTTGCACAAAGTCCTCAGGAAGGGGCTCTGTACTTGCAGGAAGTGGAGTGGTGCTAGCTGGGAGCTCAGCACAGAGGGGAGTGAACAGTGAATATTTACTGAGTTCAGGGCTTCAGTGAGAGAAGATGAAAAGTCCTGGGGCAGATGGTGATAAAAGTCAAACAATGTGAATGACCCAGAACTGTACATTTAAGAACATTTTAAGCTAGGCAGTGATGGCACATGCGTTTAATCCCAGCACTCAGGAGGCAGAGGCAGGAGAATCTCTATGAGTTCCAGGCCAGCCTGGTCTACAAAGTGAGTCCCAGGATAGACAGAGCTTGCACAGAAAAACCCTTTTTCAAAAAACAAAATCAACCAAACAAGAAAGTGTAGCTGAAGTTTTCTCCAGTCCTGCCTGGCTCACAGTCAGGACAAATCTCTCTCACCCTCCAGTCCCGCAGTTGCTCAGAGCAAACCAAGTAAATACACAGAGACTTATATTGCTTACAAACTGTATGGCCGTGGCAGGCTTCTTGTTATCTTGTTTTTCTGTCTTAAATTAACCCATTTCTGTTAATCTATATGTCACCATGTGTTCTGTAGCTTTACCTGCTGCCTTTACATGCTGCTCCCTGGATGGCAGGCTAGCGTCTCCTCCCACTCTGCCTTCCTGTTCTCCCAATTCTCCTCTCTGCTAGTCCTGCCTATACTTGCCTGGCTACTGGCCAATCAGTGTTTTATTTATCAATCAATCATCCACAGCAAGGAAGAATGTTTTAAACATATTTGTTACAATAAAAGATTAATGACTAAAAAACAAAGTTAAAATAAAGAAATTAAATAGAGTGTCCGAAAATATGGAGTTTGTGGCAGCAGCTCAGGTGCCATCTTTGGAACCTGGTGAGACTTCTGTCACCCATTATTTAGTCTCTGCCACCTCATCCATGTTCCACTCTCTCAAAGCGTCTCCTCATCTTGGGATCTGATTAACAGTTGTTAATGAACCATGTTCTCTCACTGCTGGCCCATGCAACAGGAATTTTAGCCTCAGAATGGCTACCTCTTGCCTATCCACTATACAATTAAAAAGAGATTGAAGAAAGGGACTGTGAAAGTGAAATGTTTGGGATTTATCAATAGCCAAACACACCCCTACCCTGTTCTGCTGGGGGTCACCCAGTCCCTGAAAACACATCAAAACTTGTGTGATAATCTGGAGCACTGGGGCCTCCACAAATGTTTTACTTCTACTTTGGTACATTTCCCCCAACAACATGTTGTGTGCACATGTTCAATGTATTTTAAATTTATATTTACCTATTTTGACAAGAAGCTGGACTCTGGAAAAATTTAAAAAGGTAATATTATGTACTTTCTCAGAATAAATATTATCCAGTTCTTCAGAAAGAATAAAGCACTTGCCTGTGATCTTGCGGTATCCCTTCCTGAAGTCTCTGTGTGTGAACATGTAGAGACATTTGGGAAAACGGCACCACAGGTGTTTCTGCTTCCTCAGAACACATTGTTCATGGCCTTATCAACCACGAAAAATGGATGACTAATGTAATAATAGAATGTGTGGTTTCCTAAGGAATGTAGAAAAATTAAGGAAGGATATTATTCATGTGTATATTACGAATAACCACATAGAACCTGTTGTAAAAACACCAACAAGGTTAAGTGCCTAGGCTAAATCGATGCTATTATGTTGAAAAAAAGTTAAGGATAAACATGGTCCACTGTGGAAGACTGTGGCTTACCTCACTTTGGCCATCACAGCTGAATGTTCTGTACCTCAGGTCTGAGTGTGCCAGGTTTTCAGTTGTGTGGGAAGAATCTTTCACAACCCAGTAGTACATCTAGGGGTAGAATCCATCTCTTGTGAATCTGTAAGGGGGCCCCTGCTGTATAGAATTGACTTTATCAGAAGTGAGGTGAATTTCTCACAGGCTTTAGCACCATGAATAAGTAACTCTTCTAGAACTTCTGCTTTTATTTATATAGTTAGGGGTTGGGCTAAAACCTCAAGGGTGTGCTGTTGTTTCAATGAGATGAAGTTTGTGAGCTAATTAGGATAATATGCACATATATAACATGTTCAATAATCTACTTCCTGCCTCCTGAGGCAAGAATTCCTCCTCAAGGGAAGAGGAATGATGCTACTGTAGAGTTCTGTGCAGAACACACCACAGCTCCTGGTATGCCCTTTCTCTTGAGGAACAGAAGTGTGTTAAGGCTAGAGAAGGTCCAGGGATCATCACTAAGGATGTTGGTCATTCAAGGTAGAGAGATGAAATGGTGTCAGGCTGAAGTACCAAGAGATTACAGTCTTTCCTCTAGGTGGAATCCATGGAAGAATCTGCTGGGGGAGGGAACCTGAGGATGAGTGAATCTTTACTCCATGCTGGACTTTGTCTGTTTGTGAGGAACTCAGTTTTTATTTTTCCTATAAAGAGCTTATGCCTTTCTTTTCTCATCCTATCTCACACCATCATTGTCTTGGAATCCAAGGACTTTCTCAGCTTTGGCCCTACAGAGTGCTATGCTCCAGTAAAGAAACATGTGAAGAGCTAGAACCCGCCTCTCACAGCATATCGAGGCTGGAAAAGACGGAGACCCAGATATGAGGTGGTTCAGATGTGCTCTTTGCCTCAGTTCTGGCTTGGTTGGAAGTCAAACCAGGTGAGATCTAGTGTGAGGACTTGCTGCTGCAAGGCCGCTGTCTTGCAGTGACTGTTGTCCTGCACACCTTCCCACGTGGGTTCAGTTAATTGTTGGCTATAATGACTCTTAGAAAGTGATGTCACCTTCAAACAACTCTGTATGGCATGATGACTTTTATTCCAAAACTTGTGAAATAGAACAGGATAAAATTGTTACTTCAGCATGATTGTTTCAGACAAAGACATATTCATCACAACAGCTTCTAATCAGAGTATCACATGGAATAAATCAGAATTATATAGCACATAAGCAAATGTTCTGCTCTGCCTGTGCGCACCATGGAAAGATAGCATGCTCTGAGCCATTGTGACCTGTTGTTTATATGCACTATTTCAACATGCTTTGAAGTAAATTATTTTTCCTAGTGTAATTATCTGAGTTTCGAGTGCATTTTGGGAGCAACATGACCACAGAATCCAGAAGAGTTGAAAAACTGGAAATGAAATTAATGCAGAACAAAAAAAATGCATCTTCCACAAAAATGGTTTTCTCCACAACAGGGCTCAGGCTCCTCCTCCCTTTTTGAGTTTGTGTGTGTGTGTGTGTGTGTGTGTGTGTGTGTGTGTGTGTGTGTGTGAAAGTGTGAGTGTGTGTACATATATGTGTGTGTGCATTTGAATGTGTATGATTGTGTGTATGTATGTGTTAATGTATGTGTGTAAGTATAAGTGTGAGTGTGTGTGTGTGTGTGTGTGTATGTGAGAAAGTGTGAGTGTGTGTACACATATGTGTGTGTGCATTTGAATGTGTATGATTGTGTATGTATGTGTTAATGTATGTGTGTAAGTATAAGTGTGAGTGTGTGTGTGTGTGTGTGTGTGTGTGTGTGTGTGTGTGTGTGTATGTATGTTTATATCCATAGATTTGTGTTGCTCCTAACCTTGGTGGAGAAGCTTTCTATGGCAGGTGGCAGTAGTTAACACAGAAAGTCATAATTGTTCAAAGTTCTGTGAGTAAGTGACTGTGAATGCTCCACCATAGAAGAGATATCTGTATCAATCTCATGGCCTCCAAGGCTCAGGAAACATGGTGGACAGAAGAATAATAAGAATGTAAGAGTCAGAGAGTGTGGAGGAGTGCTATGAAATGCTCTCCTTTGGACGTGATATAACTGTTATACAGATGAACTCACAGTAGCTGTGATTACCTAAACAAGATCAAGTGAGTCAAAAATCCCAGCCTGGGTCTGGGAGGGGCTCCTGGGGTCCTAATCCCAGCTGAGGAGCTATTGGCAGCTGGTCACTTCTAGGGGAGGGAAAGTCACTTTTCTATGTGAGTGCACCCACTGGTAGGCTCTGTGTGGACCAGTGGATGACCCCATGGCTGTGCACATATGGACAACACTAATTGGACTCAATGAGTTAAAAAACTAATAGTAAAAATTTAAAAGGAAATCAGGAAGTTAAAAGGGAGATGTGATAGTGGGTTCCAGAGGGAATTTGAAGGTGAAATGGAGGGATATATGTGTGTGTGTGTAATCAATATACCTTATATACATGCATACAATTTTCAAAGAATTTTTAAAAATTAAAATATTATAATAAAAAGGAATAATTAATGATCCTGCTTGTTATTTACCTCAGAGCCATTCAATTCTTCTATTGTCCAGGGAAGGAGACTTTTTTTGTAAAGACACTAAATTTGATTATTTAGGAAAGTTGAAATGAGTGTATTGTAAAAGCTGGAATTTTAAGGGATGGGTTAATCCTCAACTTATTTTTTTCAAAGTCAAACTTCTTTTTTTTTTCAAGACAAGGTTTCTCTGTGTAGTCTTGGTACCTGTCCTGGATTTCGCTCTATAGACCAGGCTGGCCTTGAACTCACAGAGATCCGCCTGGCTCTGCCCTGAGTGCTGGGATTAAAGGCATGCGCCACCACAGCCCGGCCAAAGCCAAACTGAATTATGAAGCCACATAGGCTTTAAGTTCTAAGATGTCCTCCTATCGATTGGGCTGGTTGAACACAGACCTTAACAAGATTACATTGGTGGGTAGAGTAAACTTTATTCTTGCTCTTGAAATCTGAAGGCTTTCTCTGAAGAGGGAGAGTCCTGATTGTATTTTAAAGAATTGTCTC
The DNA here is from genome assembly GCF_049852395.1 of Peromyscus maniculatus bairdii. Taxonomy (NCBI): domain Eukaryota; kingdom Metazoa; phylum Chordata; class Mammalia; order Rodentia; family Cricetidae; genus Peromyscus; species Peromyscus maniculatus. The sequence goes on along the minus strand of NC_134855.1, from coordinate 95,403,314 downwards.
AAGCATCTATTCTAACTGTACAAGATAGTTTCTAAGATATCATATGGTACTTATTTAATTATATGATATAGCAGTCTTCACATGACTTGAAAGTCCACTGGAATTCAATCTGACACTATCAGTATATAGTATTCCCCTTAGAAAGAAAGCCCTGAACACCATGAATGTCTCTTACCCCAGTCCTGGGCTCTGACTAATGGGATGGATCCCACTAATCAGTATGGAGTTTTCTCCAAAGAGAGCATGCGTGTGGTGTGTGTATTCATTTAATGGATCTTTGAGTTCTCTGCCATTATACATGAGGGACTCATGCTGTTGTTCACCAGCCTGACTTAAGAGCAATGGTATGCCTTGGAGAGAAGAAATCATAGACTTTTGTTTGATTTGGATACTATAATTGTTTCCCATTAAATTGTTCTCTTTAGAATATTTACACTAGCTAAATAGTAAAACTATCATCCATTTTCTCATTATATCAGTTAGGGCTGGGGTGTGCATCTCAGTCCACAGAACTAACCAGGGCAAAAAATAAAACATGCACTTATTTGATGAAAACCAACTCAATTTCTAGTCTAATTCTTTTCATCTGCCTGAGTCAGTGAGGTAATCCACTTCACCTTAGTCATTCCTAGAACACCTCTGTCAGAGGTAAGATAAGCTAGATACTCAAGTAGCAAACATTTTACCAGTAATGGGAAAAATATTGTGATGGAGGAGACAGAGTGGTGTGGACTGAGCTGAACTTTATGCAGAGGTAATGGGGACTTGGAAGGAAGAAGTGAGGAGCAGAGGGAGCCAAAATAAAAGGGGTGAGAATCAGGAGTGGGGATTGCCAATGTGTTTCGTCCCCTTGACTTTGCTAACTAGCAGCATCTAAAGACATCAAGCTTCTGTCCCCCAAATGATATTAGGAAATAGGGGTCCCATCTTTAGGTGTTTTCTGGAGAACACAGGAAATTCTCTTGACAGCTTCGAGCTTCTGTAGATAGAAATTTAATGAGGTAAACTGCACTATCATGCCGAGAACACAGCTTTGAATTATTAGAAATTGTGGTAGTATTTAAGGTGTGTGCGTGCGTGTGTGTGTGTGTGTGTGTGTGTGTGTGTGTGTGTGTGTGTGTGTGTGTGTGTGTGTTGGGGATGCTGACACTGAGAATCTATAGTTTTATGGTTTAATTTTGTTGTTTGTTAAAAACCTCAGTGACAGAAGTAGGGTACCTCCTTGCCAACTGAGATCCTAGAGGTACCCAAAACAATACAGACTCTTGCTATTCATCTTGGTTACCCACAAGAGTGAGATGCTAAGACTCTATTGGTGAAGACATCACTCACTGTGGTTGTATCAATAAATGAAGCTGGAACTAAGTTGGAAACTTTCTCCCTCCTGGCTTTATTTCAGTAGTCTCTAATGGTGTTGTGAAGTCTCCTTAGGGAGAGACTTCACATAAAAGAAATCAATGGTCTTACCCAGCGGTGACTCCTAAGATCTATAATACCAATTTGCCAGAGAGGAAAATGTGCTTGTTTGTGCAATAGTGGCTGGATTGTTATGGGTGTAACCAACTATTCTCCTATTAGATTTGAGACCCACTCTGCAGGGAATATTTGTGTCTAACAGTGTCGTTGCACTATAAACCTGGTAAACACACACACACACACACACACACACACACACACACACACACACACCAGAGGAGAACCTAAGGGAAGAACTGAATCCTAAAGCTTAGTAACTTGACATAGCATCAAGCTGCCATCTAAACCTTTTGTATTTATAACCATAGAAAGTTATACTCAACCTTAATCAGAGAATCCTTTCTTTGCAGTGAACAGTGGTGCATATAGAGACTCATGGCTGCACAAGACACTGAGGATAAGTAACTGAGTACCCAGCTCTAAATAAGTCATTCATTTCATCCCCTCTAAGGTCCAGGGTCTGTAATTTTTACAGGGGTGGGTTTGAGGTGTGGTTGAGTAGAGGGTTCCAGAGCCTAACTAGAGTTTGATCAAGGTCGGAAGAGTGAGTCTTTGCCACCTATGAATGAGTTGATGTCAATATGCTGGAATATCTGCCTCAAGGCACTGAGCATAAAGAAACAGGGTGCACGTCTCCTGACCAGCGTTTTCTATTCCTATCAGTGTGCTCCTTCAGGTCCAGGGGCTGGGTTTCTCCGTGCCATTCTTTGTCACACTGCAATGTTTGTTAAGCCAGGAAGTTCCACTAGCCATTGACTCACACCCCCTAGGGAAAACAGGTGGCTGTGTCTGGAACACAGACAGAAATCAGGCCTTGGCACCACAGATTGAATTTTACAGGGCATCCCTACACTTCTTTAGTGGTGGAACCTCTCCGTTCCTCTGCTTTTCTATGGTATTTATTTGAACTGCCTCTCCCTTAGTGAGTTTTGAAAGAAGTAATTCAGGAAGTTTCACTTTTTCCCTTTATTTCTGCTCATTCCCATCTTTTTTTTTTTTTTTTTTTTTTTTTTGGTTTTTCGAGACAGGGTTTCTCTATGTAGCTTTGCGCCTTTCCTGGAACTCACTTGGTAGCCCAGGCTGGCCTCGAACTCACAGAGATCCGCCTGCCTCTGCCTCCCAAGTGCTGGGATTAAAGGCGTGCGCCACCACCGCCCGGCGTCATTCCCATCTTTTCCCAAGGCACTGAAACATAGAGGCTGCTCTTGGATTCACTGGAGCAAAGGGGGGAAATTGAGAGAGAAAAACAAGAGTGTTTTCCAGTTTCATGCATACTGGGAAGCATGAGGAATCTGAGCCTAGATTTTAACGCTTAATCTGTGCATTCAATGTAGCTATTGGTAATTTCCTTGGTTAGTCCCATAGAGCCACATAGGCCTAGGTCATAAAATACCAATTCTAGGCTTTCTATTGCTCAGCGTTTCCAGGCTTCCAGGCCTTACCCATGACAGCTCTCCCAGCCATTTTGTTTTAAACTGTGGCAGGAAGCAATCTCATGATGCTAAGTGGATAAGTAGTGCATAAACTATGAGGTGGGCTGTCCCCTAAGTCACAATCCTCACTCTGCCTATCATACAGCTGAAGTAAAGATCACTTGGTGCTCATGACTTCACTGCTTGGTCATTTTGACCAAGTCAGAAAAAGGTTTCAGATCAGTGACTAATGGCAAAGGTTCCTTTTTCTTAATTGAGTCTTTGGCTCTCCTTGGATAGTACAAATGTTTTATTCTCTGACAGAAATGGGGCATCACCTTGCCGCTGGCCAAAGTCCCTGGCATTTGTCCACATGGCTTCTCTGTCCTTTCTCCTGAAACTGTTGTTCAAGATGACAATTAGTTTCCTACTTTTAGAAGCATGATTTTTTTTTTGTTTTAGAAAATCAAAATAGAACCACAATGTCTGTTATTATAATTATCCATGTTTCCTTTTTACTAAGTGTCTTGCCTGGAAAAAAAATCATGCTTAAGAGAGTTTCTATTTTCAATATATGTGTAAATACATTGATGCCTAACTTGTGGATACAAAGGCTGAGACACAAAGAGACACTTTGAATTTCTACTAGGATGTGTGTCTGAGTCCTCCTCATGAGTGTTCCTAAGCATTTTCTTCCTCCCTCTCTTTGTTTTGTAGCACCAACATCTGTGAGGTGTTTTGTTGCGCTTAGGTCTATTCCTTTTACATTTCCTCCCCTTCTCTTACTTGGCATAAGTCTGAATTGCATTTCTGAGGCTGCTTACAGTGGGAACGGTCAATGCTATCACGGTGTGCCTGTTTCTTTTCTCCTGAGCTGCACAGGAACACCAGCACCTTGTATAACCTGCTGGCAGCAAGCAGATGTCGCTGCCTTCGCTCCTTTCCACGGTCCTCCCAGCTCCCACCATCTATGTGTCTTACTCAAGGCCAGACACTTGGCTGAACTTCAGGACACATCCTGATTCTGTTTACAGGTGAGGAAAGATCATGTCTAGTGCCCTGAAGAGAAGGGGGGCAAGAGAGTTCATCACTGCTGGCATGTGCCTGACCAAGACAAACAGGTGACTCACTGGCTTCATCTGGAGTTGATGTCACAATCAGTTTGCTATTTCCTGATCTAGGCAAACACTGAAGTCAGGACCACCCTATATTATGTTGATTTCCATCTACAGGATTACAATTGCCTCCTTCAAAGAATAGTAGCTCCTGGACAGGCTCAGCATGTCACTGGCCATGTGTCCTTTCCAGGCTCTGTGCACTTCTGTTATGGAAACAGAACCGGTTTTCTTCGACTCCCTCTGTCTCTTGAATTGCTTCTGTAGAGATCTCCTAAGGACTTCTGTTTATTTAGGTCCTGTTTCCCAGAGAGTTTGAGTCTGCACTTACATGGATTCAGGACAGAGGAGACCCAGGAGACACACACACACACACACACACACACACACACACACACACACACACACACACACACCACGACACCAAGGCTGGAATTGAAGAGTTACATTTTTCTTTAAATCATGTGGATAAGTAAGTTTTTAATTTGAGAACTGGCTTTTCTTAACATTAAAAAGAGTAAAGAAGCTATAGAACAGTAAGAAAAGAAATTCACAGTTGCCTGCCTCAGATGTCAGTCCTCATTTTTCTTATCTCTTTTATCCAGAGAGAGAGAGAGAGAGAGAGAGAGAGAGAGAGAGAGAGAGAGAGAGAGAGAGAATTGCTGGATGACTGCTCTCTGCCAGTCCTTGAGCTGAGTGCTGGGGGAGAATTGACTGTCACACCACATCTATCACACAAAAACACAAAATTTGGTCCAATTTTCTAATATCCAGGGATTTAAATTTTTTTTAAAGAAAACAATGTAATGATTCATGGAAAATCAAAACTAGAGAACTGTAAGTAGTAAAAGAAAAATATAAAAGTGCCCCCTCCCATTTTCCCTCAGGATAGTGTTACTGGCATTTGGAAGACTGTTCCCAGGTCTTACTGTGTTTTCTATAAATTCACATCATTCCAGAATGCTTGGCACAAGTAGGATCATGTTATAGGAAACTTTCAGGGAAGTTTCTCACTGTTGGTGGGTTTTGGTTGGAGGTCTGTGCTTCCTGCTGGGGTTTTCCCCGCTCTTTGGCCGATGATCTTCTGTCAGTTACTGAGGTTCATTCAACCCAGCCCTGACGATGACCACCTAAGTTTGCTTTCCTTCTATTGCTGTCATTTATTCTCTTCTTTTCGTTTATAAACAAACAGGCACCATAATCAATTTTGTATGCTTATTTTCATACACGTTCTTTATTTTTGTAGGACTACTGGGTAATGTACAGTTTTAAAGATTTTAATTTAGTTTTTGAGAATTTTGCATATGCATATTTATGCACAATTTAAAGTTGTGACAAAATATCACTGATGCTGAGGTATGAAAATTCTTATTTTTTTATGTATGAGTCTCAATATAATATTATTATATATTTTATATTGAATATGTTTATGTATATTATCATTCCCAATCAATAACTTTACACTTGTCAACTAGTGTGTATTTCCTAATTATTTTTGCTATTGGAATCTATTTATGCTATCATAATAAAATTCTGCAGATTAGATAATTTATAAATGATAAAAATTTGCCTGTGGTAGTTCTACAGGCTGAGAAGTCTGTGAGGGAGACATTGGCATGTTTGGTGTCTTGAGAAGGCTTGCTCTTTACAGATGGCATTGGACAGGTGAACTTGAATGGTAGACAATGCCAAAGGCCAAATGGGGCAAGCAGCTTGCCTAAGGCTTGTCTCTTGAGCATGAATCTTATATTTTGAGTGTGGAGCTTTTGTGATCAAGCATTCCAAAACCCTGCCCTGTAATGTCACCACCTTAGAGATTAGGTTTAATATAATTCTGGAGGGACAATTGTACTCAAGGCATGGCAGCCCCCTAACTCTACAGACCACATGTGGATAAGCACATGTCCGTGTGTTGTTAGCCATTTTTGGCCCGCAGTACAATTCACTGTCATTTTTCAATCCTCATTTCTATTGGATAGTTGTTCATTTTTATTGTTTTTAAACAATCTTCTTACATTTAGTATTAGATTGTGTCTTCTAGACTTGGCAGAGAAGCTGCACACATAAAATCTTAACATTATGGTTGCCTAAATAAGACCTATGTCAATGTACAGCAGTCCAATTGACTTGCCGTAGGGATGGGGGATGGTTTACAGGTTGTATCCCTAAATAAAGAGCTACAACAAGTCAATGGTTGCCAAAGGAGGAAGAATCAGTTTTCTCCAGGCTATGGCCCCTATTAAGTTAGCTAATACCAAGTGGACAAACCTATTGAGTGTATCTAATGTTGCATCTATGTACATGTATTTAGGGCTCATCCAATTTTAATAACTGGAAACTCTCTGGTAAAAAACAAAATAAAACAAAAAACCCATTTAACATAGGAAAGTGAACTGAACTCTGAGACTAGGGTGGAGTCTGACTAGGGCTCACTTGCTAGCTGCAAGTTTTTGGCTTTAGTCCTAGAAATGCCCACACAAGTTTTGGAAAGCTCATCCAGAAAGTAGGGAGAGGTTATCTGAGAGAGTCCTTCTGATCTATCTGAAAGGCTCTTCTCCAGGGGCCAGCCAATCTCACAGGGCTGACAGGACCAATGAGTCACCTGCCAGGGACACTGTTCCTACACATGTTTCTCTTTGTGTAGCTACATAGAATAAAACCATTTCTGTCTCTTAAGAAATTGTGCCACTTGTCAACTGCATTCCTCACATCCAGCTCACGACACAGACCTTGACAAGTCTCTTGGCTCTGCTACGATCTAAACTTCTGGTCACTAGCAGCTACCTTCTACATTTCTTTCTCTTGAACATATGTTTTACTCTGGGCATTTGCATGGGCTCTCATTCAGTTGGGAATGTTACCTGTGTGCAGCTAGAAAGCAAGAAGGTGTATTCTTATGGAAGAAGTGACGTTCTTTCATTTTGGCCATATACTACCTCTTCTGTTGTTCATTCCTTTTTTAAAAAGTGACGTGTGTGTGTCTGTGTGTGTGTGTGTGTGTGTGTGTGTGTGTGTGTGTGTGTGTGTGACAGGAAGACTTGTGGAAGCCAGTTCTCTTTTTTTACCACATGGGTCCCAGACACTGAACACGGATTGTCAGGCTTGGGGGCAAGGCAGGCGCCCTGACCCACTGAGCCATCTCTCTCCTTTGTTATTTACACCTTCGTGGCATCTCCCAGGTCAGCTGTGCGTTTGAACCTAAGGCCTCATCATGGTGTGGAAGCTTCCTGGTGCTAGCCGTTAACTTATTGCAAAGATGTCAGAGCGGGGCTCACTTCATCCACGCCACGTGTCATTCCCTCTTACTGATGAATGTGTATGTTAAAATGGGGAGTTAAGATTCAGAACCTACAACAAAGGTACTAGAGTAGGCAAAAACTGCTGATTCAACTGTGCTACCTTCCAATTAGGTTATTAATTATACAATTGATGGTTTTGTGCAAATATAGACAGTATTTACATTCATATATTCTCCTTAATGAAGATACTGACTTTAACAAGCACTTAATGTCTTTAAGGCTTAGTGATGCCTGCTTAGAGTAGATATGTACAAAGATCCATTGCAAATTAGTAAAGAAGAGCTGTGTGAAGACTTGGTAGGTGAAGGTGTTAGCCATCAAGCCTGATAGCCAGAGTTTAAGCTGTAAAGACCTCAAAAATGAACCAGAGAGTGAAGTTACTAATCAGGTATCTAAGTGAAAAGGCTTAGATACAATTAACTTATTAAAAGGGGAAAATGATAGCTGCCTTAATGTATATTTTGAGCTTCTCCTATAGTCCCTTGGTCTCTCCAAGCTGTGTAATTCCTGTGTCCATTACAGTTAGCAACATCATCTTCCCCTTCCAATCACAAAGGGTTTTATGGGTATGTGAGATATTGTTTGACTCAAAACAGATGTTACTCCCGGGGGTGAGAGAACTCCAGGTTCTCACATATTAACTTGTCCTCTTCATAGGAATTATTCTTATTACCTCATTAAACAATATCTATTTTCTGAGTAAAGTTCTTTGTTTTCAGAAGGAATTTATATTCTTGCTCCTAATGATTCCAGTCTAGGATAATGTATTTTTATTTTGCAATTGTGATTTCAATTGAAATATAAGCAAAGCTGGGCTAACAACCGTCCTGCTAAATGGTCATATAAAGCAGGGATTTCTTCATTTTTCTCTTCTCTCACATTGTATGCTGTTTTAGTGCCTTGCTAATGTGATTATGACACCATGTCAGATTAGTAAGGACACAGGTGCTTTTTAAATATGATACCAGATTGATGGTTAAATATTGCTAAATATCCCTAGGAAAACATTACCTCATATGAGGAAGAAAAACTATAACCATTACCATATTTAACTCATGAATTCCTCAAGACTCCTGAGTGATTTCCTTTTCACGGTGCATCTGTAGTAAAACCTGTGTATTAATGTTGGTTATTATGTTGGCTTACCGCCTCCTTGATATAGGTGCATCCAGAACTAAAGAGTTAGTACCGTCAGGGATCAGATACCAAGGCCAATAAACCTAGTGGCCAATGCAGTCACTTTTCTTAAAGCAGGTATTACAGGACATACGCTTTTGTCTCTTGGACACTGGCATAGCACTTTACCCTTGCAATTAGTTTTAAGGAAAAGGAATAGGCAACAGGGATTGCAAATGCATAGATTTGTTTGGTAGAAGATTTCTTTGTTGTGTGGAATCCCACCCAGAGTCCGTTCTCAGTGTAGATCACTTTCCATTGCCATTGTTGTTATTTTACTAATGATAACATTAAAGACAACATATAGAGGTGTTGTCAGTAACTAATAAAGGGCTAGCAAGTAGAGGAATTACCATTCAAAGCCACCTATGTGATCGGCTTGCAATCAACTACTAGATTCTGTAGCAATGACCAGTTTGGTGGAACACGTGTAATCATCCTTTAGCGATCACCTCTGATACTGTCTTTGTAAATGTACCCATTGTATTAAGAGAGAATTTAACAATTTTATTCTTAGCACACTATGCAGCATGTGCTATGGTAGAGTATTAGATAATGCATAGGAGAAGATATATATATATATATATATATATATATATATATATATATATATATATTTATAAAAATAAACATTTCTTCATGTCCAATTGGGGAAGGGAGTGGATATAATCAAAATATATGACATTCTCAAAGAATTAATAAAGATACTAATTGAAAATACACATTTCCGTTTTTTCTTGTCTCTCACTGATTTTTGCTATAGTAATATTTACACATTTATTTGCATGTTAGACTGTGAACTTCTTCATGATTGAGCTGAGTTTTAATCATATCTTTCATGCTGCCACCTAGCAAAAATCCTATCCAGCAGGTACTTAGTACATGTCCACACAAGTGAATGAGTGACTTAGGGAAGAAATGAATAAATAGTGAGTGAAAGAAATGGAAGGGTACTAGAGAGCAGTGCTGGAGTATCCCAAACTCCTAAGGCATTTCTATTGTTTCTTAACATACTTACACTCCCCAAACTCAGTCTTGTTTTCTTGCATAGAGTAGCTGAGTCACAGACAGTTAGTACTTCTCAGAGATTTATGCTTCCTTTCCCTTGCACAGGGCTATGTGCCTAACTTTAGCAAGAGCCAATATGGTATGTGTCACATTCGGCATGGGTAGCTTTGAAACTGTGTGGAGAAAGTAGCCCTGCTCCCTTAGCCTGTGGTGAGAACAACGGATCTGGCAGCCCCTGAATTGCCTTCTCCATTGTTACTCACTCTTTTTTTTTTTTGTATGTGAAATGGAGTGTTCCCAGACTTCCTTCATCCTGTGCTGTTTGCTTTAGGTCCATATGGCAAAGTTTCTACTGGTAAAAATCCCACATCTGTTCTGGCCTCTGCTGAGAAGGGTGATTATGGTCTATAGCTCATGTCTGGACCAATTGTCTTATCAAGTGGTGAGTCAGCTTGCCTTGAGTCTTCTATTCTGTTCCAAACATCCTTTCACACTTTTCACAATATGGACAGGCTGACTCCTCAAATCTGTGATGTTCTAGTTCTGTTTGGTTAATTACTTCTTCACTTCTAAGCAGCCCAGAAGAATCAAGACCCTTCAACGCTTTCCTTTGGAAATTTATCCAGCTAAGTATCTAATTTAACCACTTTTAAATTATTTCCCAGAAAATATGAGAGGACAAATATAATACAGGCATTTTTTTTTGCCACTTTATAACAAGGTTCCCCTTTCTCTGTTTCCCAACAGCATGTTTCTCATTTCCATCAGAGGCTTCATTAGAAATGTGCTAATGTCTATATCCCTACCTGTAGCCTCTACATATTATTTATGTATTCTCTAAGAAAATGAAAGCTTTCTATACAGCTTTCCTCTTTTCTTCTGAGCCCTCGCTAGGATCCCATTCAATAGTACTTGTGGTTTGAAAAAAATGGCCCCAAAAGAGAGTGGAATTGATACGATGTGTGGCTTTGTTGGAGGAAGTGTGTCACTGTGGGGGTGGGCTTTGAGGTTTCCTATGTTCAAGCTATGCTCAGTGTGGAGAACAGTTCACTTCCTGTTGCCTCCAGATCAAGATGTAGAACTCTCAGTTCCTTCTCTAGCACGAAGTCTGCCTGCATGTGGCCATGTCCCACCATGGTAAAAATGGACAAAACCTCTGAAACTGTAATCCACCTCAATCAAATGTTTTCTTTTATAAGACTTGCCATGGTCAGGGTGTCTCCTCACAGCAATAGAAACCCTAACTAAAACAGACCCCTTCACCAGTATACATTTTAAAAATCTTATAGCATTTACTCAGTACCTATTTGACATTTTCTTGCCCAATTTTCAGATATTCGTTACAGAAGTATGCCACTTCCTATGATCGCTTTCTGTACCAGTCAGAGTCCTCCAGAGAAACAAAACCAATGAGATGTGTGTGCACAATCCCTTATGGTAACTCTATGAGTTGAAACTGGCTTGTGTGATTATGGAAGGCGAGAATTATCATGATCTGCTCTCTCTATGCTGGGTGCTCAGAAAGCCAAGTGTGTGCTTTCATCTCAAGTCTGAAAGCCTAAGAACCAAGTGTCCAGTGGTGTCTGGTTAGGGAGTAGATGAAGACACTTATCCAGCACTCAGAGATAGAGTAACTTCTCTCTCTCCTTTTTATCCCATTATTTCCATCAGTGAATTAGATTATACCCATCCACCAATTCAGATGCTAATCTGATCCAGAAATACACCTCACACACACAAATAGAAAGAATAACATTTATCCATATACACCCAGTGTATAGAAATATCATCACAGAGTAATACACTCCACAACCCAATGGAATGGCAGGTAATATCATTGCCTGAGACATAAAGCCTGTTCTCCCTGCCACATGGATCATGGCGCCAACGTTTGTGCCATATCCAATTGTTCAGGGCAATGTAACCTTTCAAAAGCCAGCAGGTCAAGCCCTAGGGCATTGGGCACAGGGTTTGGAAATAAGTTATTATGCTTACTACTCCAACTGAAGTAACTGCAGTGCATGCAAATCATACCATTTCCCGGTAAGATTCCGAGGAAGATATAAAAACAAACAAAACAAATCAAGGCAAAATTTTCCCCAGAGGCTAAATGCAGACCGCGTGTTAAAACTTGCATCCTAATTGTTTATGGCTTGCAAAGAGTTGGAGAAAACAAACTTGCTTTCAGTCTATTCACCCTGAAAAAAGAAGCATTTGACACACTTAACCACATGCTGACCCATGCCAGTTCTTGTCAGCCAAGGCATTCACTTGTACATTGAGCACCTGATTAAGGCTACTGATGGCCACACAAATAAAACCGATTGGAAGTTTTGCCCATTTTTAGCTCTCCCTTCTACTTTAGGTCAGTTTCACTCGAAGCTATACAATTTGTATATCACAGGGTTTACAGGCGAGGGGAGACTCTTTTAGGAGATTCATCATAATTATGCTATATATCGTTATTGTCTCTATTCATAGTGTGGTTTTGAGCACTTAGAATTTCAATTTTCTTATCAGAGGCCTGGTTTATTTAGATAATTAGAGCTAAGTTTTTTTTCCTTCCTTAAGTAAAACCACAGAAGGTCTTCCATTAACTCCTGACTGTGTAAAGTGTGGTGGTTTGTGTACATACCTCATTCTAGGAGAATGAATTCATTTCAACTCGCTGTATGCTCATCCTTCGGCAACACTGGACCCAAGTGTGTCATCACTGATTTTGATAGGCTTCATGCTTCTTGGCTATAGTTACTTCTATTCTCAACTAATATGAAAAGGAGAGAGGCTTGTCAGTCTCATCCATTTCCCCCTGAGTCTAGCATGCTGGGTCAGTGTTCCTGACTGAATCTTAGCATACGATCCAAAAGGGCTCAGCTGCTTGGGATCTGAGGCTGTGGCAGCTGCTGACCTCTATCTCCCAGATTCCCAATAAGGAGCTTAGGGAGTACAGGAAAACAAGGAAGAGGTACATTTATTGCTTCTTGAGTAATATGATGCCTTGGGGTGAAGTGAGGAAAAGCCAGACAACCTTTCTGTAAGTTCTTTGGGATGGAAGCTGGCAGACTCTAACCTGGCAGCTTTCCATCATGGAATATCCATTAGGCCTGTTTATCTCCGGAAAAACACTGCTCTGTTTCCACAGCCTGCTGCTTGTCAAGGAGTGGTGCAAGAGATGGTGTCTGAGTTCAAGGAGGGGGTAAGCTTCCTACTCTCTGTGAGAATAGTCTGAGTGCCGATTCCTCCTCTGTTCTAAGATGGCAGGCAACTCGGGCCAGAATGGTCCGAACGCAGGTGACTGATTCAATGAAGTTTTCATTAGAATCTGAGGATGACCACCCATATATATTCTATAGGCGGAGCCTAGCTTCCAGAATTTATGGATGGCATTTAACATCTGGGAAGCTAATGCTGGCCATCAGACTTGACATGGATTCTTACCATGACCTCCAACTTCTTGTGGGCACAGTGGCTTAGCATGGTGCTGGGCACAGTGGGCTAGTGTGGTACTAGATACAGTAGCCTAGCATGCAGCTGTCAGACTGTGGGAGGACTCCAGATCTTTCTTTCTCTGTTGCTCATCTTTTATCCACATGGGAACTTTGAACACACTCAAAGCCATAAACCACTTTCGTCTGTCATCACGGCAAAGGGACAGGTGCTTTACACAAATGTTTATTAGTGGAAGAATCTACATTAGGATTGTAAAGGAGAGGCTCAGTAAGGACATGAATTACATCATTCACAGCCAGGCCTTGGATGCAAAGAACAGGCTATAATATGGGATTTTAACTCAGGAAATGAGTAAAATTTAATAAGAAAGCAATTGGTTGTTTGATGATCGGTTTAACTTCAACTCAGGCAACTTGTACAGATGGGTCCATAAGAGTGTTGTTAAATTCCATGTTGAAATCCTTAGTATCAGAATGTGTATGTAACTACTTTGTGACATTGTTCTTGTAGAAAATACATTGAAAATTCAGGTTAAATTTATGAATACTTAAAAAGATATTTCAGTGGCCGGGCGGTGGTGGTGCACGCCTTTAATCCCAGCACTTGGGAGACAGAGGCAGGCAGATCTTTGTGAGTTCGAGGCCAGCCTGGTCTACAGAGTGAGATACAGGAAAGGCACAAAGCTACACAGAGAAACCCTGTCTTGGGAAAAAAAAAATATATTTCAGAATAAAGACTTGAGGTACAGTATGAGAATAATGTTCATTTAAGGCCTCAGATACATTCTGATAAATGAATACCCAGACAGTTTAATCATCATGTGGACATCATAGAATACCTATGATATAGCTTACTTCTCATCTTTAGGCTCTATGGTACACACTGTTGAACACGCGGTCCATCATTGGCAAACATGTTATGCGCTATGCGGCATGTTACAGTAATTTGTGTCCCAGTCTCTAATTAGCCCAAGTACATCAGATTTAAATTGTAATTTTCATAGTCATACATAAACTCAAGCACAATATTTAATATTTCAGATGTGTATTTCTCTAATGGCCAAAAATTGCTGGGTGTGGTATCACATACTTGCAATTCCAGCACTAAGAAGGCAAAGGCAGGAACATCTTCCCATGTTTGATGCTATCCTGGTCTATGTAACAAGTTCTAGGTCAGACAGGGCTACATGATGACATCTTGTCCCAAACAAATAAACAGTATAAAAATTATATGTGTAATATAAGTAAGTACTTACTTGTGTAAACTGTGTAATATAAAATAGTACAATACAAATAAACTATAGTTGTGACTGCTGTGGTGTCAACTTGACACAAGGTAAAGTCATTTTGGAAGAGGGAACATCAACTGAGAAAGTGCCCCTAATCAGATTGGCCTATAGTGCATTTTCTTGATTGATAATTGATGTAGGAGGTCCCAACTCACTGTGGGTGGTGCCACTCTTGGGCTAATGGTCCTGGGAGTTTTAAGAGCAGGCTGAATAAGCAATGAGAGCAAACCAGTAAGAAGTACCCCTCCACGGCCTCCTCTGCTTTAGTTCCTGCCTCAAGGCTCTGCCTTGAATTCCTTCTCTGACTTCCCTTCTTAATAGAATTGTTACAGGAACATGCTGAAATAAACTCTCGCCCAAGTTGCTTTTGGTCATGGTGTTTTATCACAGCAGTAGAAACCCTAACTGAGACATTAAATGCAACATTTGAATATCTTTGTAGTAGTGTATTTTAGCTTGTCTGATTACATTTGATGAACAAAGAATAGTTTAATATTCAAAATAAGTTTATGTTCCTTTGTTTTTGGCCATCCTATTAAGTACTCATGAAAAGGAAACTTAGGACGTGGAAATCTGGTCTCAGCATGTAGCTTTTTTTTTTTTTTTTTGGTTTTTCGAGACAGGGTTTCTCTGTGTAGCTTTGCGCCTTTCCTGGAGCTCACTTGGTAGCCCAGGCTGGCCTCGAATTCACAGAGATCCGCCTGCCTCTGCCTCCCGAGTGCTGGGATTAAAGGCGTGCGCCACCACCGCCCGGCGAGCATGTAGCTTTTTTAATGGTCCAAACATGAGGCTGATAGTTTACACATTATACCATTTAATTGCTATATCATCTCTGTGTTATAGAAATTACCAGTTCATGTTTAGACATATTCTGTACAGGGCTAGGAAGACCATATCCAAGTCTAGTTAACTAAAAATATGTCATGAAGCACAAACATTAAAACAGCATCTTTTTGGTGACAAGGACTCTTAATGTGCTAATTGCCAGTGCTTCTATTTTTATGACTTTTTATTTTAAAATAATTAAAAAAATACTTATTATTGAGTGTCACCTTGCGAGTATTGGGGGGTGAGACTTAGGCCATAGGGAGTCAGTGGACAACTTTTGGGAGCTGTTCTCACTTTCTACCAAATGGGTTCCAGGGATTGAACTCAGGTCATTAGGTTCAAGTTGCATAAGCCTTTACCCGCTAAACCAATCTCGCTAGGCCTGAGAAGAACTCTTGACTATTTGAACTGAATAATTCCATCTCCACATTTGGTTCATAAAAATATAAGACAAGAATGTCAAACAGAAATATGAAGACCTTTCTATGTGGATTAGACTGGTACCTATTATGATTCTGCTTAAGTGTCCTATAGTCTGTGTTCTCCACAAAACAATAGATTTTTTTCCCCAAAAATTACAAATTCAATATAATGGTCATGATTGGTTTACAGAGTATTTTGATCACTATGCACAGTAAGAGATACATTTTATACTCATCTCAGTAAAATGCAAAGCGAGAGATGGGGGAGGAGGAGGATGGGGAGGATGAGAAGGGAGAGGAGGAGGGAGAGGAGGAGGAGGAAAAAAGAATTTCAATAAATACTACTTCATCATACATGCAGTACATTCTGGCATTTCATACCTTTAAATTTAACTTTAAAATTAATAGCTTTTTCATGAATTTCAATCTGAAGTTTAAAAAATGTATTGCAATATTACAATTGTGTTTTACTAGCACTGAAAAGCATTGGAGCTATCCATACATCCTCAAAAACGGATTTTATTTTTATGTTTGAAAAACAACTCATCTGTTTCAGGAAAAAATAATTTTTGAGCTACTGAGTAATAAGATATGACCAAAGGTTAACATGAGTCACTGAGAAAATATGCTCTTCACAGCATGGGAACACCATAACAGGAGGTGGCTATGCAGAGCCACTGTGGAATAGATATCAGATGTAGGATGTCTATCTATTGACAGTACTGATGGACATGCCCACTGTGTCTTCTGTAAGTAAAGAGCAATGAAGTAACTGTCCCTTTTCTATTAACTGGGCCGGATTTTAAAGAAGTCTTTTTATTTTCTAATAATAAGGAAATGGATGCTCTGAAATACAAAGCCAAATTCATCAAGAATGGGCTGTTGTTTCTCATGTAGCTTTTATACTCTGCAATATGTGTTTCCTTCATGAAAATTGAAGTTATCATTTGAATGGTGCATAGTTTATTCATTGCACAGATACTTGTTGAAGTTCTTCTATGTGGCCCAAACTGAGATCTAAAGATAAACAAGTCATGGGATATTTTTTCTTTCACTTAAGGTACATTTCTAGTGAAGTACCATCACATTTTTAAACATACATATAGGCTGAAAAAAGAACTGACAAGAACATGTACAACAGAATGCTCAATGAATAAGTAGATTCTGAAGGCCTCACTTAGGATGATGATGGGCCAGGGTGGTCCATACAAGAGCTCCAGGAAATACATTGTTCAATGCTGGATTTTTTTTTTTTTTTATGAAAGTAAGAGGTTGGAAATTTTCCAGTTAATGTTTCTAATTGGTGGCAGGGTTGGGTTTGGGGGCACACCTACTACTTTTGTGCAAATCTGAGTGCATTGCCATGGATAAATGTTGTCTAGCAGTGAGGAATGATGTGCGTGAGACTGACAGATATGAAGGACTAGAATGAGAAGGTTTGACCAGTAGATGGTGTGAAGGAAAGCCAAAATGTTGGGTATTTTTCATGGCAGATGGTAGGCAGCTTCTCTAAGTTCAAGGTTCTTAACCTGGGGTTCCATTTCCATGGAGACCCATCATGAGCTTGGGTATGAAGACATGTATTCACTTTCCTTAGCCTTTAACTGACATTTTCTTTTTATATAAATGTGGGCAGCACACCATGGCTGTATTGTTAACTTTGACTCCCCCCCACCCCGCCACATTCTAGTACTAAAACTGGAGATAAAATATTATGCTTATTGGCATACATAAATTATGGCTTATTGAATTATCCTAGATCTAATTAATAGACTAATGAAGGTTAAAATACTTCTCAAAGACTTGCTTTTCAACCTTTATGAAACTGTATTTCAATCTGATTGGTTCACTTTGCAACCTTAAAGGATTCTGTTGCTTTGGAAAGCAACTTTCTAAAAGCTCCCCAGAAAATTTCCTGATTGCCAAAGAACTTGATATTAGGAAAATAAATAATTAAATTCTTCTCCTTGAAGCTCAAGACTATGTACTCAAATACCTGCATGTAAGACAGGCAGCATCGAGGAGTAACTGGACGAAGAGGTCAGTTGGACCATTGAGGTAACAGCATAGAAAATAACCATTCTGCTACTTCTTTCCAATTATTGGGAATGTTACAAAAGCCACATGACTAACACCTTTGGTTTCTGTTCAAGTTTGGATCCAACCAAAAGACAAAGAATACATCTAACGGAACACAGACCATGACCTTTTAAACTAACAAGCATGGTATTCTAAAGTGGGCTTATTTCCTGGCACCCACAACTTTGGGTGCCCATTGGATAGGCTGTAGGGAGAGGATGCTCCCAGAGCCCAGCAGCATGGAACCTTCTCCACGATGGCTTGCTGCAGGCTGCTTTCTATCTGAAGCCACAGACACTGATCTATTGGACTTGGATCAACTCCCCCAGCTGGGCTGGTTTGGGCAGGCCTTTGTCTTCAGGAAGGAGACTTTTGCCCTGCAGCCTTGAAATGGGTCAAAACAATGTATTAATTATATGAACTCCAAAGCCAAAAACGGTTTTTATGTCATGTCCTTTCTCAAGTTTTGTCCTGTTACAATTGTCCAACAGAGCTTCTCAGAGAATCTGCAGCAAAATTAAACTAAAGCACAGAGTGAAACAGTTTTAAAGCTAAAGAAGATAAGGCCTGAATCTTCAGAGTCTTCTGCTTGAGTAAGCTGCAGATTGCTAGCCTGTGGATCTTCCACACCTCGCCTCTTTCAGCCCTTGTAGCCTGAGTTTGCTTTTCTTAGGATGAGTGTGGTTCATGAGAGCTACAGAAAACACATTGTTCAATGTAGAGTTTCTTATGAATGCAAGTAATTACAAATTTTAAAGATTGGTATTTCCAACTGCTGAGCCACACCTACCACATTAGAAAAGAAGCCAAACCACAAGTTCTAAGGCAATTATTTTAAAAAATCCATTCCCATACCATGGGGCTGAGTGTGTGTCTAAGACTGTGTACATGTCCAAATGTAATGTCCACCTAAGGGAGAGGCTGGGCATGTGCTAACATAATAGACAGAATAATGTCTTTGGCTAACATGCTCAAGTCTTAATTGTATAAGGCAAAAAAGACCTTGCAGACACCATTACATGTTTTTAGATGGGAGCATCTTCTCTCTCTCTCAGGGAGCCCACTATAATCATGAGGGGACTTCTGAGGGAAAGTTAGAAGATGAGAGAGAGAGAGAGAGAGAGAGAGAGAGAGAGAGAGAGAGAGAGAGAGTTGACAGTGTCATGTTGTTATTTGGGGATGGACAGAGGGGCTAAAAACCAAGGAATGCAGGTGGCTGCTAGAAACTGACAAGGCAAACAAGTAGATTTTTCCCTTTGAGGTAGCAGAAAGCATGTGCCCAAACCTTGATTTCAGAGCAGTGGGTGTCATTTTGGAGTTTTGGTCTCAGTAACAGTAGGAGAATAAATTTACTGGGTTTGTGGTAATTTGTGACAGCAGCTGCTGAAGACTAGTACAGGTGGTTGAGAGTTTGGACTCCAGAGAAAGCCAGCCTTCCCTGGTCTTAGCTTGACTGTTGACTCAGTGTGTGGCCCTGAGGCCCACCAGCATATGGTCAACTACTTGCAGTGTGCTTTAAGGCATTACTTAACCCGCTGGAGGCCAAGTCTTCACAAGAAATCAACTGACTTCTATAGCCCGGGCTTATTCTGGGCTTTACATAGTTGGAGATTGTGAGGTTATTCTCACGTGTGCTTTGGCCGAGTCCTAGGCTTTCAGAGTCCCTCAGCTACCATATTGTTTGAGCCAAATGGTCCTCCAGTTTTTCTGAGACTCGTGTCTTTGCCATGGGTCATAAAGTTTTGTTTTAGGCTGTCACAGTTCATAAAACAAGCAAACATAAAGCCTCCACATATTTAAAAATAACACTATATATAAATAGCCGTAGGGGAAGCCATAACCATCCATCAGGGTGGAACTATCAGAGAACCCAAAGGTTATGGCCTTTCCCAAACTAGAGAATTAAAAAAAAAACTACAAAATTATAAAAAGCAACCTTATGAACGAATAAAAAGACTTTACAACCCACTGAGGTCAAAACATCTGTACCATGTGTACAAAAAAACCCCTCAAAGTCTTTAAAGTGTTGAGTTTACTAACCCGCTCTAGGCATTTGCCTTATTTATCCATGTTCTCCCCAAATGTATCAAATGTTCAGTAATTCTACAGCAAGTCCCTTTCATTGTCCTTGTTCAAATTCAATTGAAAAATAAGACAAGAGAATAAGGCAAATACACAGCCAACAGAACTGACCTCAGGAGAGGCGGCTTACAGGCAAAGTAAAGGGGGTATGGAGAGAGACCAGAAGCACCATGATAGTTCCCATTCCTCCACATGGGAGGAAACAACAGCAGTGGCTAAATCTAGCTAGCCCCTTGATGAAGGTAAAGGCTGCCCCTTGAATGGCCATGTAAATTCTAAACTTGGGTATATGTTACATGTACTATTCTGTTTAATCAAGTACCATGGCAGGAATATGCCTGTGACTTCCAACAACACAATGCCCAATCCCTGTGGGCTCCTTGACCTACTGAATCCATTTGCTAGATGCTGTTGCTTGAGTTATCTCCAGACCCGCCTGGGCCTGCAGCCACTCAGACTCAAATAAACACACAGACACTTATATTATTTAAACTGTTTGGCCTAATGGCTCAGGATTCTTGCTATCTAGTTCTTATATCTTAAATTGACCCATTTCTATTAATTTATAAGTTGCCATGTGGCTTGTGGCTTACCGGTATCTTATATCATACTTCTCATGATGGTGGCTGGCAGCATCTCTCTACTCAGCCTTCTACCTCCCAGAATTCTCCTCTCTCCTTATCCCACCTACACTATACTTCCTGCTTGGCTACTGGCCAATGGGCATTTTATTTATCAATCAATCAGAGCAGCACATCCACAGCATCCTCAGCAAGATTCCATTCACAGGTTGGTTATTTTAATCTTTGGCCTGAATAAACCATTAATGCAAGAAGTAGTAATTTAGGCATTACTTTATTATTAACATGACTAATAAGTATGTAACTCACAATTACCTGGAAGATCCCTTGGAGTTGACATTGCATTAAATGAAAGATTTGTAGATGTATGAGCTATCAGTTAAAAAGTGGAATAAAACCCACTCCTAAAACTCATTTCTAAGATGTGCTAGGAATATTGTTATATAAACTTTTATATATATCCTAGACAACATTCATTTAGTTACACAGTGAAGAAACTAACTAAAATGTAAAAGCCAATTTATACAGAAATGTATCACTTGAAGTTTGGAGTGAGTGATGCAAAGATTGGGCCTATCAAATACAAAGATTCTGGCACTGGTTAAGATGGAGCTGTCACGAGCTTGCAGCCCACAGGCTTCCTCTGGGTCTTCTTCACAAAGAAAAACATGGCACTCTGCTTTACTGGGTGTGCATTTCAAGACTGATGGTGTTTTCATTGTCAGCTGCAGTTATAAAGTCTGTTCATGATTTTCCATTAGTGCCATGGCCCATATATATCCTCTAGTGATATCTGAGAGTAATTTATGGCACTCAGATGTATCTGTAACTCCTTGGCTCACATGGATTCTGCATGGACTGAACTCAGGAGCAACTAAAACCCCAGAAAGCTGTTTTATTGCCAACATAAACCTAAGATGTTGATGTTCAAGGGTTTGGAAAGCTTAAGAGAATCCCATCATCACCGCTGAAAATGCTACATAACACGTGTGGTCAATGGGAGCTGTCTCTCCACAGTTCTCAAGAGAACTACAATAAAACTTTAATTTATTTAAAAATGGAAAATTTGTTGCAAGATTATTTTCAAACTGAAAATTCTATTTTGTATATGAGGATACCATATTAGATCTGCAGAATGTTTAAAATAGTTTCAGTATTTTAAGTTGTATCTGTGATCACTTACTTTTGCAGGAAGGATTGCTGGTGGCAGAGCTTTCTTGAGACCATTGTTTTGCTACATCAAGGAAAGATCATTTTGGTGATGTGACCCTAGGATGTGATGTGATCCTAGCTTAGGATGTTCAGGTGTTCATTCCTTGGGAATCTTCCTTGAAGATTGTTCTCAGAATCTAACAGAAGTGGTATTTTTAAGCAGTGCTACAATTGTAAGGACACTGTTTGGAGCCAAAGACATTGAAATTCCATCATTACCACTGACAGTGTTGTTTTACAGTAAAGTGGACATGGTCTTGTGAGATGCTATTCCCAGCCCTGGACTGGCATGGCTTACAACTCCCCACACTCATTCTTGAATGTGTAGATGGATGTGGACTGAATCATATCAACTGGCTTTTCCATCATTGTCTGGTCCTCTCTCTCTAACAAAATCAAGAGGCTAAAGCTCTCTTGGAAATTACTCTCTAGAGAAGGGAGGATGATGTCTGCTCTGCCTCAAGTCATCTGGAAAATATGACACAGATTTTGGTGGTAGAGTGGGAAGAAATAATGCTCACTCTAGGCAACTTGACATGATGCAGGAAGGGTCCATAAAAAGGTCAGTCATTCAACTGTCCATAAAACAATATTTAATAAGACTTATAAACCAATCTGTCCACATTTTCCCAATTCTGTTCCTTCAGCATGCTCTGGAAAGTATGAAAAGGTTGGCTCTGGAGGTTCTCACAGCTAGAACAGCGACAATGAGATTGCAATTGTGACTGTGTGGATCCTCATGAGTAAGTTCCCACCTGAAGATCCAGGTCCAGCACAAGTCATGGGTCAGAAGAGCATCAAATGGATAATGTTCCTGGAAAAGTTCCCAACCAACTAGAGAGGAACCACAGCCTGGAAGCAGGCACAGGAGGCTAAAACCACACCAAGACAACACAGTAGAGGACTGAAGAAAAGCTTGACTTGGTGTGCACATGGGTTCCCATGTCTCACTCCTGGGATTAGGTCTACACCAGGATCTCTGACCTACAGCCCTGCCGGTACTTGGGGTTGCATAGTTACTTGTGGAGGAATGCCTGTACATTATGTGGGCTTTAGTAGTACCCCTCTCCTCTACTTGATAGATGATAGTACTGCTCCCCCAACTGTGACAACTGTGAATGTCTCTAGACATTAACAGAATATCTCTTAGTGGAAATAATTGCTCTGACTTACAAAGAATATTTTTTTTTGTCAGTCAGAGACTGATGTCTATCCCTATTGGTTGGTGGGGGCACTTTCTTGATTAGGGTTGGTTCAGGGATGGGTATAGAGCAGCTGTGGTCCATACAATTAAGGTCTCCTACAGTTTTCCTCAATAGAACTTGAACTTGGGAATTTCATCAGTTTTAAACCAAGACTCCTGCTGTTTTCTTCCCATAACCATTTTGGTTATCCATCCAGCACCCCTTTCCATTCAGATAAGGGGTTAGATGTCACATGGTCTAAGAAAACAAGCCAAGTGGAGGGCAGAGGGTACCCACATGGGTACTAGCTGGGAAAGAGTCTTCACAAGCTATTTTCTAAATGGATACTCAGCTTCCCAGAGCTCCTGCAAAAACTTTTTCCAAGTGTTCTAGAGGCTCTAGTGAAGTCCAAGATAGAGTCCTATTTTGGGGGAGCAAAGCTGCACCCACCCCCATCTCAGACAGTAATGGTTAATAAGGCTCAATAAGGTTAGTAAGATACACTATATGGCAAAGAGCTAAAATTTCATATGTAATTTTGTTTAGTAAGAGAACAGGAAAGTGTTTCCCGTAAGACTTCAAGGTATTAGAGGCTTTAAGTCAGTGTATATGAATTACAGAGGCTGAGCACCGGGTGGATTTATTTCTGTTCTAAGAAAATCCAAAGCTACAAAAGCCTGCTTTTTTTGGTGAAGAGATCCAGGAGCTATCAATTAACAAATAGCATGGCAGCATTTTGACCTTTCTCCTTCTATGTATTGTTTCTGTTGGTAGTTGGATTCCTGGGGTTGAGTGTTCTTTAGTTAGCAAACAACATTCTTTCGACTTGGGCAAGGATTGGAAATCTTAACTGGGTTATCTGATATTTTAGTCACCTTTCCCCTACTGATTGGCATTGGCACGCAGATTATAAAATTACACATGGAGGGATGATAAGCATAGATCTTTGCTTAATTTCTGAGCATTCTTTATTTGAGTATCATCATCATCAGTATATTCCTGCACTTTATGTGTGTTTAGAATTGATTTTTTTTATCATTAAATGCCTGTTTTTATTTCATATTAATTTTTGTTACTGGTACAGAGAGAGAGAGGGAGAGAGAGAGAGAGAGAGAGAGAGAGAGAGAGAGAGAGAGAGAGAAGAGAGGAGAGAGGAGAGAGGAGAGAGGAGAGAGGAGAGAGAGAGAATGCAATTCATGGAAGTTTGCTTTCAGTGTCTTAAAAAGATTAACTTGGTTATTCAGGAATGATCTCAATTTTGTTTTGCACATATTTTTCTCAGAATTTTATCCAGTAGTTTAAGGCAAGATTAACTCTCTGTGGCTCAAAGCTCATTTTTATTCTAGTGTCCTCAGTATGAGCGTATTTTAAGCAGAGTGGACTAATACATTTAGCACTCAACATTTAGACCCAAATTTCCACTTCTCTTTTAAAACACTGCAGCACATTTCCAACAGATTAGCATTATGCTTGGTTCTGCCTTTGAAGCATGTGAGCAAGGCATGCAATCAGGACCAGTAGGAGGACTCTCCTGTGTATTATGCTGGCCTTCTGTGAAGCCTTCCTGACTGTACACTGGAGTGTGTCCCAAACACTCAAAGGTAATGCACCAAGTCTCATTGATTTCTTTACTTCTTTCTACTAACTGTTTAGCTGTGCAGCAGAGTAAGCTGTACCGATAAAGTCCAGTGGATTAGGTAAGATTTTAATCCTGTTCCTTACCAGAGCAGGGCATCTTGGAAAATGGAGAGATTGACAGTTCATCCTTTGGTTAACAAAAGTTTGAAGACTCACTAATGGTGATTGCTGGTACAATCTCCACATCCTCAATTTTTGATGTATAAAAGATGAGGTTGGAGTAAAGGGGAAAATGCATTTCAAAGCCTGAGACAAAATCTCTACTAATAGACATTAGCCATTTTAGTCATTTGTGAAGCACAAATTCAACAAAGAAATTAAAGATGGTGATAATGGAAGGGACCAGCCTTTCTTCCTGTGGCCTTGTTGTTCCTTCTTCTGCCTCTGTGTGGATAGAGTCCTAGGCATTTCCATCAAATGGACCCAGCTGTTAGGACTGGTCTCTTGAAGACCTACCATGATGCATGCCCCAGTCCCCAAAAATGTTTCCTACTCCCTTCTTCCCCTGATTATCCTGAATCTCCTTCTCACCTCTTAAAAAGTTAACTATACTCTCTCTATTCATAGATAAAAAAGTCAGTATTCTGTATTTAAATTCTTTATAAAAATGATGTAGATGTTCTAGCATATGGAATTCTATTTAAAATTTGTAAAAAAAGATACTTATTATTTGCTATTAAAGCTAAAATGTCTTAAAATATTGTTATCTCTTGAAGCCTAAGTATAGAAAATAAAAGTGTGGTAATAGAGGAGATTATTAAGTTTATATTATTATATTAACGATAGGAAAGCTATTTGGCCATCAACTATGACTGTGAATACCTCTTGGAAATGAAGAAAGGAGGGAATAGCAGGAGTTCTGTGTTATTATCAACGTGGCATGAGCTAGAGACACACCAGAAGAAGGAAACTCAATTGAGGGATTGCCTCAACCACACTAAACTGTGGGAATGTCTGTATTGGGGGGTATTTTTCTGATCAGTGATTGATTTGAGAGGGCCCAGCCAAGGGCAGGGGGTCCTGGGTGATATAAACAAGCAGCTTGAGCGAGCCAAGAGGTGTACGCCAGTAAATAGTGGACTCCATGGTCTCTGTTTCAGTTCCTGTCTTCGGGTTCTTGTCCTTAAGTTCCTGCTTTAGTTGCCCTTGATCATGGACTGTAGTAGGCCAAATGAACTCTTTCCTCCACAAGCTGGTCAGTGTTTCATTACAGCAACAGAAAGTATTGAGGACAATAGGTGTACTTGCTTGATGTTTCAGTTGGTACAAGTGAGCTATATCCTACTGAAAATGACTGTATGAGCAGAGCAGAACTTGAGTCTGTAGGTAGAAGTGTTACAGTCATTGCTAAGTTCTTTCTGCCTCTAACGCTTGTCTTCTGTAAGATAGTAGGCCTGTTTGGTGTTGCTTAGTTAAAAAAATCATTGAAAACTACAGGCTGATTCCTCAATCCAATATGCCTACAGCCTTAGTTTGTGGGCATACAATGACAGTTTATCAATTACTAGTAAAGAAAGATTCATCCTACTGAGCTCTAGTTGGAGGGAAGATGCATTCTTTGTTCATATTCATGGGTTGGCCATCTCAGATTTCCTCCCAATGTTCCCCCCTATAGGAAGGATCTTTATATATGTTTTATAGAACTACTTGAGTTGTTTTACAAAAATAGACTGTGATGCAACTTGACCAAAATATAGAAGATTGAAAGTATATTGGGCCTTAACATGGCTAAACAAATCATTGATCTGTGCAAAGGTGGGTATGTATGCCAACTAGTCCATCCTACCACAATGCAACCCATGGAAAATATCACCAAGGGATAACATTCAAAACCTGGAAGTGACACACAAATAAGACAGGAAACTCATCAAAATGGTGGGACAGTGTTACTTGCAGTGAATGGTTAAGTAATCTGTAAATAGTGCAATGAAATATTCCCTTTACCATGTAAAGGATGGTAGTTTGCTTGTGGAAGTTGTAGTCAATAAATTACTATGAAGTAGTGGGATGAGATGATTTGTAGTTACATACGAGGTTCTGAGAATGAATGTGTGCCAGTGTCACCTATCACCCACTGAGGACTGTGACAGCTGGCAGAGTTTCAGGTAGAGGCATGTGAGAGTTTTGTGTGTTCTTACATTGTGCAGTTCAGCCAGGCACCATTTCCTGTGCTCAGCTGTGATTTCTCATTGACAAGATGGCATACAGCAAACTTGAAATTTGCATTGTATTCCAAAAGTTCTGTAGGATTATGAATTGTGTTGAGATTAAAGTCAAGCTTCCAAAACAAGCATTTACAACAGAACTAAGGAAGGGGAAATAAATGATTATAGAGGGTTTCTACCTGGTCTCATTTAGGGTGAATCTATATTTGATAGCACCATACCTTGCTACATTTTTGGACTTAATAATTGCAGAATTGAAGCTTGTATGCCAGGACAGGAGCTTCCCATTTACATTCCAGCATTCCTCGTCTCCTGTGCAAAGCCACAGCACTGAGGTCATCTAATCCCTGCTTTTACATTTTCCTCCACAGCCCAGTGCTGTCTCTTCTCTCTGGTCTTTTGACCACAGTACAAAGTGAGTTATTTCTTTTAGCTCCATCACTCCCTTTATTTGTTTTTACTGGTGAGGGGTCAGCGTGGTAGGAAGTGGTAATCAAAAACAGAAGCAAACTGTCTCTAGGCTTTGAAATGATAAGGGGTTTAATCTCACTTGTTTTCACTATGTTTTTAAACATGTTTTTTTTTTGAAGCTGTCATACAATTCTCAGATCAGTTTAAAAATGAAAAAAATGTTTAAATTGTCCTTTGATTTTATAAATTATCATTCATCTTTTCTTCCTTCCTTCCTTCCTTCCTTCCTTCCTTCCTTCCTTCCTTCCTTCCTTCCTTCCTTCCTTCCTTCTCTCTCTCTCTCTCTCTCTCTCTCTCTCTCTCTCTCTCTCTCTCTCTCTCTCTCTCTCTCTCTCTCCTTTGAGACAAAGTCTCTCTGTATAGCTCTGGCTGTTCTAGTACTCACTCTGTAGACAAGGCTGTCCTGGAACCACAGAGATTTGCCTGCCTCTGCCTCCTGAGTGCTGGGGTTAAAGGTGTGCACCACCATGGTCTAAGATTCATTTCTTTTAATAAGTAAACTTTCTCACTTGCAGCCAGAGTAGGTAACAGTTACCCCATCCTAGTGGCTCTCATTTCCAGGTGTGTATTAAAATCCAGACTTGGGGAAAGTTTTAAAATTACTTAAAATCAGTATCAACAACTCCTTCCCTCATCTTTCCTACCCCAACCAAAAGTCCAAGAATCTACATGAGTTGACTAGGGTAATGATTTTCATCTGTATTCTTCTGTGAGGACAGCACTGGATAGCGTAGTCCTTCATTCATATGTACTGACAACCAACCATGTGCCAGCATGAGAGAAGAAAGATGTGGTTACTGAAACAGACTAGAGTCAGAAGTTGCAATGGTCTGAAGGATGTGTGGGGATATGCCAGGTGAGGACTGGAGTATCAGTAACCCCATGGGATGAAGTAAAAGACTTCAGTGGAAGTTTTCAGAGATACTGTGTGACTGGAGATGAGTGGTGGATAATGTTCTCATGTGACATTTCTGTATAATGGGTCTGTGCTCACTCAACAGCTGGATGGGAGTTGACTAGATAGGATGCTTCTTCCACCATTTCCCCAGGGCCTCTCAGAATACTCTGCCAGTGCTTCTCTCATCACTAACTTAGCCCCTCAGTCTTTCTCTCCTCTGTTCCAGCCTTTGCAGGGCTCCTCTGTGGTCATTCCATATACAGCAGCATCTTCTTCCT
Organism: Peromyscus maniculatus bairdii; assembly: GCF_049852395.1. Taxonomy (NCBI): domain Eukaryota; kingdom Metazoa; phylum Chordata; class Mammalia; order Rodentia; family Cricetidae; genus Peromyscus; species Peromyscus maniculatus. The sequence continues at coordinate 95,375,252 of NC_134855.1, read as the reverse complement.
CAACTCTGCAGAAAACCTTGGTCACTTTGAGGAAGAGAAGATAGGAAGGAGTTCAAGGAGGTTTCTAAAGGCTTCAGTTATGGTTTACATACTCATACTAAACAACTCTAGTAACCCAGTATGGCCTTTCTTTCTCATGACTTTAGTGTCCTCGTCTGTAAGGTATGATATTAGACTGAGAGATTTCTACCCTCTCCCCAGCCTGAAAGAACACATATTGCAGAAGCTTTTAAGGCCAAAGGTTTTAACTTTGAAATGTCAGATTGGTTACTTATTTAAATTGTATTTCTTAGTAGCCACCGACAGGACACCATGCCATTTGAGAGTGTTTCTTGAATGGCATGGTGTCCTGTCGGTGGCTATTAATATATTTTATACATACATACATATACATATACATACACACACTCACACACACACACACACACATATATATATATATATATATATATATATATATATATATATATATATGACAGTATCATTATGTAACTCAGGCTGGTTTGAAACTCACAATCCTCCAGCCTCAACTTTCCAAGTGCTGGGGTTACAGGAGTGTATACCTTGGTTCAGACATGTACATTCTATTTGCACATAGATTTAGGCAAAATTCGAGTTCTCTCTTTCTATATAGTAGGATAAATATAGATATATCCAAATGAACTTCAATTAATTTTCATAGCTCTAGAAGCCTTGTATAATATAGTCAAAGAGTAAAATGTCAACACTCATCACCTATCATGGAACTCCAATGCTATTGCGTGTGACAGTGGTGAACTCTGGGGTGAGAAAGAATGCTCTTCCAAACTTATGGTAAGTTTATTAAGGAATATTTTACCCAACTAAGCTAAAATAAATAGTAATAGTGAAATATATCAAACACAGATATTCACTAGATACTCTTGCTAGGCAAGCAGGTTGTAGTCACCATTTTGGAAGACCATTGGGCAGTATCTTTCTGGCTGAATGTGCAGATGCCTGCAGAGTCAGCAATTTGGTTTCCAGTATATGCTCAGCAGAAGTGAGTAATTGCGAATAGATCAAATTGGAAAGTATCCCAAGGTCTTTCAACAGTTGAATGGTAGAGAAAATACTATCTGTTCATCCAGTGTAATTAATTAATTACAGAGTAACTCTTAGGACAATGAGAATGAAGATCCCCCAAGCACACAACAACATGGAGGAAATTCATAAACATTATTCATAAATATATTTTAAATATTATAAAATAAAAAAAACATATATGAAAGAGCATAAAACCCTTGACACTTTCATATGTGGAACCTCTTTATATTGTTAAAACCCAGAATGGTGTTTATCCATAGGGGATATGATAGGAGATCCTGGGGTAGTGTCTAATTTCTTCAACTGTATGCTATCAGTTTTATACATTTATTTGTGGACATATGTCTAACATCACATCCATGATTAGCTATTTTCTCTGTGTACATTATATTTCAACAACAATTTTTAGCAGTTTTTCCCATGTGCTAGTTTACTCAACTTACACAATAACTCTAGGAGATAAGAAAAGCAGGATAACTTTCTCCCAGTTCTTTGTAAAGTCCAAGGCCTATGGGCTAATTAGTCATAGAGTTAGGTCAGGTAAGGAAGACAGTCCTTATGGGCAGAGCACTCTAATGCCTAAGAGGTATTCAACAAATGCTACCTGATGCTCATTTGTAGAGTTTCCAGTCACAAAAAGGCTGTCATATTGCTGTGACATTTTGTGGGACAGCAGAGTGTGTACTGTGTCTCATGTCCCTGCTGAAACACATGTATTCTTTCCTCAGAAAGAAACAGAGATGAGCCCTGATTCAAATGCCCTCGAAGCTGCCAAAATACCTGTGGAAAATTGTGTAACAGTGTCCCTCTAGGGCTTAGAAGTGAATGAGTCAGTTTCTCAGTTCTCAGACACAGTGCCCAGGAAAACAGGAAAGTTTACTTCGGCAGAAATCCATGTATGTGACCTTGGATATAAATCATTTGGCTTCTTTGGGGGCTGTAGTCTGAAAGACCAATAGTGTGAGACTCTTCAGTTGGAACCATGTGTGTGCCCCTTGTGAGACCCCTAAGTTTTGTTCCCTTTCTTTCATATAATCAGATCTCATTATCTTCAGAGGTGTGGGGCTGTATTCAAACTTGACAGTTCCCTTCAGGTCACTTAGGATCTCCTTGTTTGCATTTGAAATTCAGTGTGATCATTTTTCTGCCTATGTGTATAGTCAAGAGAGAGACCAGTAAACCAAGCTATATAAGGAATCAGAAGTCTTATGCAATGTCTTAATCATGCTTCCTCAAAAAATGTATTATAGATGAACTGGGATATAGCTCTGTGGTACAATGCTTGCCTAGCATGGCACAAGATTGTGAGTTCAATCCCCACAACTGCAAAGAATATATTTTTTAAAAAATTTATAGTAGAACTTTTCTTGTCAACATAAAATTTCAGTTATTTATAATGTGGAAAAAAGATAAAAAAGTCCCAGAAATGGAATCTGTTATTGCTTGGTCAATAAGAACTCTGGATCTTCTCTGGAAAAAAAAATATGTAGACTGTAAAATGTTTTGATTTAGGGCTCGGCTATGATGTCAAGGTCATCCAATGAGCTCAGCAGGAATTTGAGAAAAATAAAGAGATAAAAAGAAGCAGATGTTTGGGAAAATTTGACTATTGCTGGGGAAATTGTGCGATTAGAAGTAAAAATGCCAGTGTTGCATCTGTCACCCTAGGAAGGCTATGGTATCAAGCATGTAAGTGACTGCATAGCAACTTTGTACAATAGAGTCATGGTTCCATATTCCCTATATGACTAAATTCTTTCATGATGTGTGTTTTGAGATGACGTCCTTATTAAGATAGCCACAAGGAAGTTTCCTGTCATGATTTCTGTGAATCAATATCTGTATTTTAAATTAATATAAGGGAATTTTGATGGGAATGAAATAATGTTAAAAGCATTTTGGTTTGCAGTTAGTTGGCATTTACATTCTCAGAAACAAATTTCTCTTACCTTTAGTTGATACAGGAAGTAGAAAAGTCCCGTTTTATAGTTAGTTGCCAAAGACTGATGTGTTATTTGCACGCTTCAGTGGAGGATATTGATCCCTAATGATGGAGTCATAAATGACCAAAAGTACAACTTGGATGTATGGTTTTTGAGGTCCTCAGAGGGAAGACTGGTCAAGTATTATGTGAAAGTGGCAGAGGAGATTTGATTTCAATAAGGATTCAGGAGTCTTGAGAGGGAAAGTGGGCAAGATTAGAGAGAACGGTTCAAAAATTGTGGCAGTAGTACTTCTCTGACAGTTTGTTCTGCAAAGTTCATGTTTGTTTTGTTGAGTTGACTCCGAAGGTGCTGCTCTTCCCAATGGAAAAAGCAGAGAAACCATGTTTGTCTCCATCTCTTTACCAAGAGGTGATCCAGCTTTGGAATTCTTGCCCTCTGCTTGTGGAGGCCTTGGATAAATTATCCCCTCCCTCAAATCTTCCTTCCTTCCTCTGTGAAGTGAAGCATGCCCACTTCATGGAATTGCTTTGAAACTTTCCAGAAATTGTTATTATGAACTGTTTATTTTAAAGACTAAAATATATTAAAGGGACATTAAGCAGTTTTTTTTTTATTGTTGCTGTTGGCCATGAAGATGACTTTGAGTGCATATGCATTGTGGGATTCATTTCCTAAGGTTTTTGAGACAAGAGTTTCACTATGTTCATGTTGCTCTACAGCTAACTCTAGGATTTCTGAGTACCTGTATTGCAGGTGTATGCTACCACACCTACCGAGGTTTCCCCATTATTGACTGAACATAGCCAGATGGGCCTATTAGTAGTTCTTTCTTACAGAGATGGAATCTACAAGGTGAAGGAAAGCTACAAGCCAGCTTACACTGATTTTGACAGATCTTCCTTCTAGGGAAAAAGCTTAGAAGAGAAGTCAGCCATGGGGACATTAGTTATATACTTGTTTTGATATTTTAAACATTAAAAGTGACCCCCAAACAAACAAGCAAACAAAAGCCCACCAAAACAGAACAAACAAACAAAAAGCATTCAATAGTACAGAAACTGAGATAGCTCTCTATTCTGTGTTCCTTTCTGTAGCTGTGATGAAATAATGACCAAAAGCAATGTAGGAGAGGAAAGGGTTGATTTCACCTTATACTTCCAGGTCCACCAATGAGGGAAGTTGGTACAGAAATTAAAATAGGAGCTTGAAGTAGAAATCATAGAGGAATGCTACTTTCTGGCTTGCTCTCTGGCTCACTTTCAGGGTCATGCTTAGCCAGGATTTTTATGTAGCTTAGTACTACCTGCCTGAGGAATGGTGTTGCCCACAGTGGGCTGGGTCCTCCTACATCAATTAATAATTAAGATAATCCACCACAGACATGCCCACAAGCTAATCTGATCACAGCAGTTCCTTAATAGAAGGCTTTCCCTTCAGATGACTTGAGGATGTTGGATCAAGTCAACAATTAAAGCTAGCTACAGTATTCTCTTCAGTAGCTTTCTACTTTTTATAAATATAGTGTGGGATATTTGGGTAATATCTAATACTAGGTACACAGTTGTTAATAGCCCTAACAAACAACTTTTACATATTGTGTTATACTTTATAAAGACTTCTATAGACAGAACTATAAACCTCAGACACTGCTGTGAGACACTCAGTCTTTAGAGGTTAGGACTGTGAAACTAGTGAAGATCAAGAACGTTCTCCAGATGGCCAACTGGTAAGAATTACCAGATTCATTACAGAATGGGAGTTGGAGATGGTGAGACTCAAACACAGAGACTTAAATCAAATTCCTCTAAATATGTGTGTCAGTCAAATATATCATCTTGCTTTACCCATTTTTTTTCTGAATGCCTTTCCATTCATGGTAAGCATCCACTAAGCATTTATTGCTAAATGAATTAAACAGTTGCATGAACAAACCATGTACTAGAGAACTGTTCCATGCTTGCTTAGCTTCTGAGAATGTGTTCTTAAGACAACACATGGAAATTGAGAGGCTGCCCATGCAAATTGCAGAGAATGTGGAAGGCATTGCAGGGCACTGAAGAAGCAAGAGCTCTTGGTAGACCTGGCACCCAGTGGCAGTCAAAGCATGCCAATCGCAGAAGCCAGGCAGGAGTACATGGTTAAGCAAAGCCCTTGTGTCAAGCAGTCTGGAAGCCAGACCACCCAGGATGACAGGCTCTGACAGTCCCAGGCAGGCACCATTCACCTGAGATAGAACCCCCATGCTCATCCTGTCTAAGTCTTTCAGGTTAGGTTACAGATCTTGGCAACCTGTTCTGGTTAGTTGTTTTGTTTTGTTATATCAACTTGACACAAGCTAGTCATTTGAGAAGAGGGAACCTCCCCCGAGGAATTACCTCTATCAGATGGACCTGTAAAGTCTGCGAGGCATTTTCTTGCTGGTGATTGATGTGGTAGGGTCCAATCTACTTCTGGTGATATCACCCCTATCCCTGAGCAGGTGGTCCTGGGTTATATAAGAAAGCAAGCTGCACACGCCATGGAGAACAAGGTAGTAAGCAGCATTTCTCCATGGCCTCTGTTTCTATTCCTGCATTGTGTTCCTGCCCTGATTTCCATTCATGACAGACAGCAAGCTGTAAGAAACAAAGCCTTTTCTCCCTGAGGTTGCTTTTGGTTTTGGCTTTATAGATTACAGCAACAGAAAGCAGATTAAGACACAGCTCTGGGAATACGATCACACCTAGGAAGGTGTTGCCTGCAAACGCAAGGAGAACCAGGGCCAGTGTCCATACTTTGTGGATTCTTTCCACAAGAGTCCTCTTGGATTTCTGTCAGTGTGTGCCTTTCTCACCTTCAAACAAGCAAGAGCTGGACAATTAGCTTGTTTATAGCCTTACTTAGAATTTTTCTAGAATAATTGGAGTCAGCTGACAGGCTCACAGCATGTAGGGAAAGGGAGAACTTTCGCTGCCCCCAGAAACAGCTGGCAAGATCACTCAGGCAGTCAGCTAGTCCCTTACGAATCTCCCTTCTCCTCTTAATCTGGAGCATGCTTTCATGACAGTGATCTTTGGAGAGAAGCTGACTAGCTCTGTCATCTTGATTGCTCTAACACATTGCCTTTTACAGCATCCCTGTATCTGTGTTTTTGATATTTATTAATTTTATTGCATTAGAATTTTGCTTGCATGTATGTGTATGTATGAATACCTTGTGTATGCCTGGTGTTCCCAGAGGCCAGAAAAGGGTGTTGGATCCCTTGGAATTGGAGTTATGGATAGTTGTGAACAATCTTACAGGTTCTGAGAACCAAATTTCAGTCCTCTACAAGAGCAACAAGTGCTCATAAGACCTGAGTGTCTCTCTGGCCTCTCTTCATGACATTTGATGGGGTTTCTGCAGCCCTGGAAGATGTTGCCTTCTTTATTGAGCTTAACAAAACTCACATAAGGAGCTAAAACTGCACAGAACCCCCTAAAACTCATTTGCTGGTATCTTCCTATTTATAGTATCATGTCAATGGCCATTACATGACACAGCTTCTTCCTGGATGACGAGGTACCTATGTTGCAATTGGGAAAACAACACACTAATCTAGGGCAGGTTTAGGAAGGAGGCACTGCCATGAGACCTGAGTGTAGGATCTCAGGAGCTTCTCTGAAGCCACTACTACATGGATATATCCTTTATTCTGTGACCTGTAGGTACTTAGTAAAGTGAATATGAAATTGGCAGATCTGGGTTGAAACCCTACACTACCACACAAAATGAAATAACAAAACAACAAGCATTATACTATTAAGGGGTGGGGATATGGCTCAGTCCCCAGTAGACACCTAGAAAAGCCAGTGATGACTGCACACTGCAACCTGGGAGGGCTGCAGCCCCATCACTGGAGTGAGGGACAGTGGAGACAAGTAGAGCCCAATTGCTCTCTGGCTGGCCAACCTAGCAGAAATAGCTTCTGGTTCAGAGAGTGGCCCTGTCTCAAGGCAATAAGCAGAGAGAGCAACAGAAAGCTAGCTGATGTTCTGCTCTGGCCTCCTTATAGGTATGCATGAACATGGGCATCTACATAGTCATACTCACATGTGTGTACAATACAAATATATCACACACATGCACATGCATATGCTCACACATGGGGTCATGGCATTAGAAGATAGAATATGTGAGATAATGAATGGCCTCATAAAATTCTATCAAGCCATTGAAATCAGTGAAGTACATCCATATACAGAGGCAGAAGGATATCTGAGAGATAATTGTTTAGTGAAAAGGCAATGTGTATGATGCAATTGCATTTTAATAATAACAAATGAAGTGTGTATGCTATATATGCTGTATGTGATCAGCCAGACTGCACATTGCACTGTGGGCTGGGTTTATCCCTGAGGGTGTGAAATGGAGACTGAGCAAAGGGATTTTAACAGTTTTACACATTGGTCTTATTTTCGCTTTTATAATGAAATGTTCCAAAATTAAAATGACAAAGTCATAGCAAGCAACAATATTTGGAGAAATGTTTATTAAATATAAACTTGTTGAATGGGTTTCATAATAATTTCCTTATAAAATGTTATTATAATTATGCTTTACATTCAATTCTGATTCATATATAAGATTTAGTACATGTTGTGATATTTGTGTTTTATTCTACATTCTGAGTTAGGAACAGAAGCTCATATTATAAACTAGGAATTGGAGGCTCTGAAAGATGAAGTTATTTTACTCAAGGTCAAACATAAATTGCAGCAGGGCAAACTTCTTATTGACTGCTCTTTTTCTTTCATTGGAAGTTTTTTCAAGGCCTTTCCATATGCCAATCTCCTTTCCACTACACCAGGTATGCTGTGATTTTCAAATAAAGATATGATAATATAGAAACTCTGTCTAAACCAATGCCTAAACATGATACCAATTCTTCTCTGAGATGTAAATTTTGTTTATTTTTATGTGTATCTTTCTTTTTAAAAATGTTATTTTTATTTATGTGTATGTGTGTGCCATGTATGCAGGTATTTACAGAGGCCAGAAGATGGTTATGGCTTCCTTGCAGCTGGAGTTGCAGAAGACTGTGAACTGCTTACCATTGTTGATAGGAACTAGACTGTGGTTCTTTGCAAGAGCAGCATGTGCTTTTAACTTCTAAGCTATCTCTCCAATCTATCACTGTCTATCTTTCTTTACCATATCAAGGCTCCAGTTTGCTTTTCTGAACTGTGGGTTTTATTTTAACTTTAGTTTTTCTTCCCTATGCCATCTACTTAGAAAGGATCCTATTAAGTGGCTTTCAGCTCACCTCCAACTTTAAAAAAGTAATCTAAATGTCTTCAGAATCCTTTTTTTTCTCTCCCATAGCAGACTTCTTTTTCCTTCATTTTGTACAAAAGGAAAAGAGAGGATTGGGATAACAAGATTGACCAATCATCCTATGATACCCAAGAAACATAAAAAAAAAAAAATCTCATCCCTAAAGGAAAATTCTTTCGCCATAATGTCTCAATTAGCATAATGTTTGTGGTTTGACTTTGCAAACAGAAACTTAAATCCATATATGCTCAAAATTAAGCACAGGAGCAAACTGTAACTGCTTCTGGGGGTGAGTACAAGCAAAGGTCAAAGGACTGTGTGCCAAGTTCTCAACTAATGAGGGCGGTGCAGGCAAATGGGATTTGGGAGTTCCTGCTAGAGATGGCTGATTGGGCAGGGGATAAAGATTTCTAAGGCAATGGAGTTGAAGAGAGGTAAGTCCTGAGGATAGTATTTGTCTCTACATTTACTCTTTCATTCTAGATAGATTTGAAGATAGATAGGTAGATGGATGGCTAAATGACAGGTAAGAAGATAGATAAAAGCTAGCCAGCTTGCTAGGTTATAGATGGATGGATAGATAGGTGATAGATACATTGTCATTAAATACTGTCTGATACATGTATTGTGATGACTACTCATGATTAATAGATACATGGATGAATAGATAACAGATATTTAATAGATGGAGAGGTGACATATATATTATATATCATCAGTAAATGCTATCTGATACATATATAAAGATGATTGTGCAGGTAAAGTTAGGTGGAAAGATGGATTGATAGGCTACACACATTCATATATATATATATATATATATATATATATATATATATATTTATATTTATATGGATTGATAGATGATAGGAGGTAATAGAAATATATATATATTCATTCAGTACTATTTGATACATGTATAAAGATGATTACATATATATATATAGTTCTTGTCTTTTTTAAGTTTTATTTTATTTTTTAATTTAAGAAATGTTTTTATTCATTTTACATACCAACCACAGATCCCCTACTCATCTCTCCTCCTGCTCCCCTACAGTCTTCTTCCCTCCAAGCCCCCCATCTCCTCCTCCAAAAGGGTAAGGGCTCCCATGGGAAGTCAGTAAAGCCTGGTGCATTTAAATGAGGCTGGACCAAGCCCCTCCCCCTGCATCTAGGCTGAGCAAGGCATCCCCCATAGGTAATAGGCTCCAAAAAGCCAACTCATGCACCAGGGATAAATCTTGATCCCACTGCTAGGGGACCCTCAAACAAATTAAGCTACACAACTGTCTCCCATATGCAGAGGGCCTAGTCCAGTCCCATGTATGTTCCACAGCTGTTGGTCTAAAGTTCATGAGTTCCTACGAGCTTGGTTCAGTTGTCTCTGTAGATTTCCTATCACGATCTTGGCCCCCATTGCTCATATAATTCCTCTTCTCTCTCTTTGACTGGATTCCCAAAGCTCAGCTTGGTACTTGGCTGTGGATCTCTGCATCTGCTTCCATCAGTTACTGGATGAAGGCTCCATGATGACAATTAGGGTATTCACTAATCTGATTACAGGATCAGGCACCCTCTCCACTATTGCTAGTAGTCTAGGCTGGAGTCATCCTTGTGGTGGATTTCTGGGAATTCCCTAGCATGATGTTTCACCCTAACTCCATAATCGATAGACAAATAGACTGTGTGTGTGTGTGTGTGTGTGTGTGTGTGTGTGTGTGTGTGTGTGTGTGTTGATAGATGATAGTAGATTATATACAAAATCACTCAGTATTATCTGATACATGTATAAAGATGACTACATATCTATAGTTCTTGTCTTTTTGGACTATTTCAGTATAAAGATTGAGCAGCCAAACAATTAATCAAACTAATTCCAGTACTTGAGAGGTAGCTTAGTCAGTAGAAGTGCTTGCCAGCCAGTTTAGCCTAATTGCTGAACTACAGACCAATGAGAGGCCCCGTCTTAACAAAACAAAACAAACCCCCAAACAAGATGATGGCAACTATGGAATGACACCTGAGGTTGACCTTTGGCTTCTTAAGACTCCTGCAGGCATATACACATGCACCATCCCCCACAAACTACTTACAGATTGTAGTGATTATTAATTAGGAAATAAACACAAAGATTAATAGCATAAGGCCAGGAATAACATGATGGAATAAATGGCAAGCTCTGCCACACATTACAACCCCTGAGACCAAGTACACAGTAGTTCTGCCCTCTGCCAGACTTTGCTACTGATCTCATGAAAGGCTGGAGTTGGGTACAAAGTAGAATCATTTCTCCAATGCAGAGCAATTCCAGTCTTGCCTGACTGATTTGACTTCATGCTATGGCTTCCTGTTACTGAGGAAAAGCAATTATTTCACTTATTTATTGTGACTTCTCAATTATGACCTGCTTGCAAAGAGGCAGGATGAGTTCCCTTAGCAGTGAACACTGTGTCGTTGTAGGGATGTGAGGAGCAGCAGGTACCTGTTGGGCCTGCCAACACTGTGCTCAGAGGAAAAAAAAGTCGGGGCAAGGCTGGGGCGGGGTTTACCAGGAAGGACAGAGGTTCTGAACAAAGAAAGCCTTCATAGCTGGAAAACCCACAAGGACCAGAGATGAATGGCAGCATAGAGCTTTTTGCTTAAGCTTTTCTGACACTGAACTTTCTGGAATTGTTTTGGTACAGTTCTGCTTGGTGGCAGAGGGTTCAGTACACTCTGATGTCCTTTCAAAACCTAGGAAGTGCCACACTGAGTCCTGTCCTACACACACACACACACACACACACACACACAGAGAGAGAGAGAGAGGGGGGGGGGCATATATTTAAAATTCCTTAAGGCAGACTTTCCTTGGCCATAGTACTTAACTGCATGAGCTTTTCCAGATGTGAGGCACTCACTCCATGGGAAATAACAAAGAATTTGTGAATTAAGGAAATTACCCAGCTTTTATGCTATTTTCCCCCTGCATGGTTATACATTATAAACAGAATGTTGAGGTCAATCAGCAAAATTTGTTAGAAAATGCACTCTCAGAATTGCTGTACTTAATGAAAATCAGGTTTATTGAGGAAAACTAAGGCAGCTGGTTTATATTTATAACAAGATAGATTCAGTTTACACATTTCAGGGCTCTGCACTGAGTCACTATAAAGGGGGTAAGCAGTCATCTTAAGACCAAATAGCATATCCCAAAAGCTTCAGTAAGTAGAGAACAACAAAAAATAAATCATATACAATACACTTACAAAATATTTTCACTGTGATTTGATTTTCTTCGAGCACTGCCTGGCTTTATCTGTTCAGATGCATTTCACTGACTTGCTTGATCCTTTTGGCCTGATATGATTCTGGCATTGTCAAGTTTTGACTTGAATAATCTACTGGCCTAAGTAATGACAAGCCTATAGTCCATTTTGATGTATACAATATTTGGAGGTCCTTTGACATTTTTATACAATCACTCTCAACTGCCAGATCCTGTGCCACTGAGGTATTCCTTCTCTCTTGCCCAAAGGCATAAATTCCCTTGGAATCATTTTGTCCAAGGGTTTCATAACCCCAGGGGCCACGAATATCTTCAGTAATTTCTCCAAGTGAGCACTAAAGTCCTAGGAACAGTGTAAGGTCTCTGTCTCTTGGGTGAAGAAGGGGGTGGATTTATTTTTATTCTAGATCATTCTCAAGACATTTTGAAGTGTATACCTTATTATCCTCTCTGTTCCTTCAGACTTAATTCTAAAAACTCAAAGAATTCTAGAGAAAGCATTTACCCTGTGGTGTTCTATCAGAGACCTGCTATGTTGGGGCTGCTCCCTTGGTTCTGAAAATTTGCATCCATCTATTCTAGGACGTCAAATCCTGGCATTACTGGAGTTGTTAGGGTTGGAGCTTGCTCTTCCAGTCCTAGCAAGCTAGGATAAACATCTTTGTTTCTTTTCCTATTGCTGTAACAAAATTCTAAGAAAAGCAGCTTCAAGGAGAAATGATTTACCGGCTCACAGTTACAGGTTATAATCTGTCTCAGGAGGTAAGTCACAGCAGCAAGAGTGTCAGTGAATTAACTGGTCACATTGCATCTATAGTCAAGTGACAAGCAGTGGATTAATAGGTACATCCTCAGCTAACTTGCTCTTTTCCCTTCAGTTAGGACCCCAAATCCAGGGAATAGTGCCATCCACAGTGAGTAGGATCCTCCTACATCAATTAACAGAAAATACTCTCTCTCTAAATAGTCCCAGAAGCTAACTTGATCTAGATACTTGTTCATGGAGACTCACTTCCCAGGCAATTCTAGATAGTGTCAAGTCAACAATTAAAACTAACCATCACAGTCAGCCATCTAGAGGCAACAGAGAAAAATAGAGGAAGGCGATCTATTCAATGTGGTCACATTGTGAAGAGGAACACAATGACATCCATTTTCAGGGTCTGACATGAGGTTTAGGTTTAAATATAAAACAAGAGACACGTGTAACTGAGCAGTGCTGGTCAAAGGTATGGTTGCACCCAACACTGACCCGTCATTGCCTAGGCTCTAGGATCTCCAGTGAGGTGCTGTGGCAAGTGTCGGAACCATGCGAATTCTTTCTCTGGCTGGCAACAAATGTCATCCTTTCTCTTTACTCAGCACGAGACTTCTAGAAAATTCCAGAGCTGTGGGTACCATTGTTTCAATATGTCATAGCACAAATGACTCAGTCTGCTAGGATGAGAACAGAAAGCAGACCTGATGTACATCAGCAAGAGAGTCAGGCAAGGTGTCGAATACCCTCCATGTCCACCATATTTTCTCTAGGGAATTTTCTTGGAGAGCACTAAATAGATGCTGTATTCATGTTCAATGATACAAGAAGTAGGTCAGGGGAGGCAGAAGTAGCACCTTTAGTAAAAAAAAAACAATTCAAATAAATGTTAGCTTTGTGTGCATATAAGCTTCCTGTGACCTGAAGAATTTGAGACTTAGGTAGAATAGTTATTTTAGAGCTACCACATAAAAAATGTCATGTACCTGCATTCATATATTAATAATGTTTCCCCATTATCTTCTCAGGTAAAGATCAATATATTGGTACATGGAAATGCTTGGGCAAAATACAAGTGTTTATCAGCCACGTTCTTACATTTAAAATAAAAATAAACTTATGCAGAAAATGAGTTTACTGATATTACTAACAAAACCATAAGACTTGAGTGAGAATAGAGGCAGCAGAGCACTGCTTATTTTTTGCTATAATATTTGTGTTTGAGTTGTGGGGATAAATTCAGCGGAAATTGCTGTGGGATGTTCTGTATGTTAAATGTGTTGCTCTGATTAGTTAATAAATAAAACACTGATTGGCCAGTAGCCAGGCAGGAAGTATAGGCAGGACAAAGAGAGAGGAGAATTCTGGGAAGTGGAAGGCTGAGGCAGAGAGATGCTACCAGCCGCCTCCATGACAAGCAAGATGTAAGGTACCAGTAAGCCACAAGCCATGTGGCAACTTACAGACTAATAGAAATGGGTTAATTTAAGATATAAGAACTAGATAACAAGAAGCCTGCTGTGGCCATACAGTTTATAAACAATATAAATCTCTGTGTGTTTACTTGGTTGGGTCTGAGAAACTGGGCGACTGGCAGGTGAGAGATTTGTTCTGACTGTGAGCCAGGCAGGACCAGGAAAACTCCAGCTATAGGAAATAGATTAGTTTCTTTAATTATTATTTTATTATTCATTTCCCTTACAACTAGAAAAGCCATGGTAGACACCTTGTGTAGAAAACTCCTTCCTCCACTGTCCTATTTTGCTATATTTACTTCTTGCTCTTCTAGCTAGAAAGAGAATGTATTCCAAGTACTTATACAGTCTTTCATGGTTGTTTGTTTCTTAGGAAAAAAATCTCAAGAGTCTCTTCCATCTGTAACAGTCAGCTTTCATGGTTTAAAATGGAAATCAAAGTCATAATTCCTTCCTTAGGACAAGCTGTCTCAATGGACCTGGATTTAGTGTTTCTTTGAAGCCAAACAAGGCCCACCCAACAAGCTTGGCCAGGGAGGGATCAACTAAGGGGAAGCCAAACAAAAGAGATGGCCAGGCTTGCCTGAAGTGAGAACCTGGGCTCTGATGACTGAGCAACCTCAGCTTGGCAAGACTCAACTACAACTTGAGAGACAGGCCAGCCCCATTGATTTCTCTAGCCACCATAACCTCTCCAGACAACAGGACTCACAACTTTTTTGATTATGCTATTGAAATAAGAAAAATGAGACATCCAATATATACAAAGACTTGGATCAATATAGTTATCAATGAAGTAATTGCAATTATTTGTTATGTCATGTGATGGCAAATAGAGACTAGTGAAATGTGTGAGGTGGGAGGAGATGAAAGAGATCTTTTTATTTTTGGAAGTGAAGAGAACCAGCTCTGATGGAGAAAACAAAGAGATGGTTGTTAACATCTAGAGACTCTGATAATGCCCATTAAGTCCATTTCCTGGTTCCTGTGCAGATGTGATACTACAACAGGCACATGGCAGCATCTCCATGTATCTGAAGCCTGTGGCACATACAGGGAAGTGAGAAGTATGTAGCACAGACACAGACAAGGCCTGACCATGAAGTCTGTGCCAGAACAATCGAAGGGACTTTTCTGTAGGCTTGAGAATCTACAATATGTCCTACAATCAGATAGCAGTGCTTTGATGGAATAATTTGCCTCTCTGGAATATGTCTATTATAGTAAGTAGCTCAGAAGGTTACAGCTACACTGCAAAATGGATAAAGTATGCAGGGTTCTAACATGAATCCACATCTGCACATTTCCAACCTTAAACATGCAAAACTTTGGTGAAATTAACTAAGGACTAGCAATTGCCTGTCTTGTGTCAGGACCATGTAACTGGTTGTTAGGATACAGGACCAGCCGGGCGGTGGTGGCGCACGCCTTTAATCCCAGCACTCGGGAGGCAGAGGCAGGCGGATCTCTGTGAGTTCGAGGCCAGCCTGGTCTACAAAGTGAGTTCCAGGAAAGGCGCAAAGCTACACAAAGAAACCCTGTCTCGAAAAAACAAAACAAAAAAAAATAAATAAATAAATAAGGATACAGGACCAAAGGATGGCATTATGACTTTGTGCCAGTGATATAGAAAACTGTGTTTTCTTCCATGCTTTCTCCATAATGATGGGTGAATCAGATAACCCTTTTTGTACTCATACAATGGTCATAACTCTGAGAAACCCATCCATGTGGGAAACTGGGAGTCAAGACCATGTTCCAACATGAATTGGAGGAACAAGAGCCTGCATGGTGTATACTTGCCCTGTGGGCAGAGCCATCCTCAAATGGCCTTTGGCATGCTTTACTCTTGCCTCTGCTTGTTGGCAAGTTCAAAAATACCTGGGATGAATCAGTAGACTCTTCACCATAGCTTTCAGCATGGGCTGGGCAATTCCTTTGAAAAGCCTAGATCTGACATTTTTGTCTGTCAATTTGATAAAGGTGAAGCCATACAGACATCTCTATTCTACTAGAAGCAACAGCTACTGTGAAATATACACAGAGATTTAAAAAAAGTATCCTGCTGGGAGAGCAACTTTTTAATGAATGGAGACCCATCTCACCTCCATAAGCTCAGGGTTAGTCTTCTGAAAACCTGCTTTCAAGATTGTCTCTCCATTATCATTAACTATCTTTTGTTGCTAAGAGAGTCACTAAATATGCCATTTGGGTGGCAATGACCAAATATGTGCTATAAATGACTTCTGTCTTTTCAGATGCAACAGAGCAAACTGAGTAATCAACATGCTTTGAAAAACATTACTTGTGATCATTTCATCAAGTGGCAGCACACTGCTCTTCAATGAATGGAAACAAGCAAAGATGGATCACTTTGAAAACAATGAAGTTATGAGTTAGATTAGGCTGTGTGGATTGAATCCTGGTATTCCATTTCAGGTTAGTCAGCGGTCCTGCAATGCTCAGATCCTGGGGGGCCCCAGGATCCTTCTGAGTTGTTTATGTGTCCCAAACTCTTTTCACAACAGCACATATTATTTTTCCTTTTTGTCTCTATTGGCATCTTTACCAACTATTACATAGCCAAGGTGTATGCTGAGCAGAAATTGAGGTAGTGGTACCAAATTATGGCATTAAATACTATTTCTCCTCACCTTCACAGACTCATAGTAAAATTCGTGCTGCAACCACTCAAGGATACCCTGATAAAATGGGAAGAACCAATGATTTTTATTAAATTCTAATATTTGAATAAGCCTTTTTTTCTTACTGTTCTTTATAGCAAGATGATAAATCTAAAACAATTCTTCTATATATTGAAGGATGATGGTTGTTTAAAAAAATGTATGGTTTCACTTGAGCTGCAAACCACACTAGACATTTTAAAAATGAATCACCACTCATTTTTACTGAAAAAATGACTAATTATAGTTATTTATATTTGAATGTTTGACGTATTTTTTTTCTGATTATGAACAAGGTCTGTCACTTTCAGAAAAATAACTCAATGGTAGAATCTAAATTTTCAAGCAAAGTTTAAAATGTTAATATCTGTCACCTGGAGCTTAACAACTTCTCAGTATTTTAAGCTGTTTGCTGACCATGTTATTGTAATTTTAATAAACTGACTTTTTTGATGTGGTTGTCACAGTTTGGAAGCTGTGTCCTGGAGAGATGCCCCCCCCACCTCCACCCCACCCCACCCCCCGGCAGTTAGAGCACATGCTGCTCTTGCAGAGGACTGGCGTTCCCAGCCCCCAATGGCGGCTGTTCCCAACCTCCTGTTAACTCCAGCTCCAGCATAGCTGACGCCCTCTTCTGGCCTCTGCAGGCACCTCATCCATGTACATACTCTTCCTTTCCATATATTCATATGTTTAAAAGAATTAGAAGACTTGCCTACCTCAGTGAAAGGGTATTTTCCAGATGAGGGATGTATGATGTTCCTGCTTTCCTTAGGGTAAAAGCTAAGGCAAAAGGTAGGAGATAACAATGAATTTTATCGATAGAGTGTGGAAAGTTTGCTTATACAGTTTTATTTTCCATATTGCAAGTAATATCCAAGAGCTCCTGCTTGCCAATGTGTAAAACTGTGGTATGACTATCTGAAAAGGCATTAAAAACACTTCTCTCTTTTCTAACTATAAATCTGCAAGAGGCAGTGTTTTCTTTATATGTTTCAACCAAACAACATCCCACAGTAGGTTAGATACAAGAACTGGAATGAGAACCCACATGTTTTCTAATTAGATATTTTGTGTTTAGAAACTACAGCTATTTTCACAAAATACATTGCTTAGGTTAGTGTATAATGTGCCTTTTCTTATTCTAAAATAATGGATGGATATGTTTTAAATTTAACTTTTTGTTATTGTTATGGTAAGTATCTACAGACATAACCCACACAAACAAAAGCTATTTGAATTCCTCAATAATCTTTTAGTGTATGAAGGAACCCCGAGATCAAAACATTTGAGAACTATTTTACTTTAAGAATTGGGCAAACTCAATTCTGCAACAGCTATTATCACCAACCTAAAGGAAAAAAATATGTGCACTGAGATGAAAATAAAGGCACTCTATTGCAAATTAGATTATATGCAAACTTTTTTTTTTCTAGCTGGTAACATGATATTTGCTTGCTAGACGGTGAATAGCAGTCTCTGGGGAATAATTGGAGACGGGGTATTTAAAAATTCTGATAGTTAAAACTGTGCTTGAAAAACAAATTTAAACATTTTGGACATATTCAAATCTTAATTTCCTTTAATTCCCTAGCAAATGAAAAGCCTTTCCTATAGAAGCAGAAATGGTTGCTAAATTACTGAATGTTTCAGACTGGAGACTTCCTTTCCACTCACTCCACAGTTTAGATTATGACTGATCTCTGCTCAGACAGAGGCTTCCTCGTGATCCACAGAGCTAAGCAGCTCGCCATTCCTTGGCATGAGCTGCATTTTTTATTTTCTTTCTTTCTTTTTCCTTTGTGTGTGTGCTGCATATTGAAGTTTTATTTTCATACAGTATTTTGGCCTTGTGATAATAACATGCATTTGTAAACATTGCTTTTTAGATTGAGCCAGCTAAATCATAAAACTTAAAAGCTTCCTGAGCTTATTGCCAGCACATTTGAGAAGAAGTGTTATGTGGAACTGTAAGGGAAATAAACCCTGTCCTCCCCAAGTTGATTTTAGTCATGGTGTTTCATTATAGCAATAGTAACCCTGACTAGGACATGGGGTATGTGAGTTGTAGTTTCTTTACAACAAGCTCTCAAGCTCCCCACCTTCTGATGGTCAGTCACCCTTTACTGACCCGTCCCATGCATCTCCTATCCCTTCCTATATACACTACTCATATATTTTCCTCAAACACACCCTTCTCTAGCACGTGTTGGGTCTTGAGTCCCCTATTTCTGTTCCTGAAGTGGTTTTATTCCCCTTCTTTGTTTATACCCAACACATTTTCCCATCCATTCACAAAGAACAACAACAAAAACAAACAAACAAACAAAAAAACAATTTGTTTTATCCATTTACTCACTTAACAAATAGGGGATACTCCATGTTCCAGTTAGCTTTAAGTCATCTGAGTAAGTACTGAAGTCTTCTCTATTAAGGAATCTCTCAATCAGAGAACCTCTGGCCATATCTGTGGTGATTGTCTTGATTATTAATTGATTTAGGAGGGCCCAGCCCACTGTGGATGGCATAATTCCTAGGTAGATAGTCCTGGGTTGCATAAGAAAGCTCACTAAGCATAAACCCATAAGCAAGCCAGCAAGCAGTGCTCCTCTGCAGTGGCTTCTGACTTCAAGGTTCTGCTTGAACTCCTACTCTAACTACCTTAAATGATGGACTTGTGACCTCAAAGTATACACCAAATATGTCCTCTCCTTCCCAAGACTGCTTTTGGTAAGGGTGTTTGATCAGAGTAGCAGAGAAGGAGCTAGAACATTCTGCAAAGGTCATAATGGGTCTCTGTTTTCATGTCAGCGAGCATCCTGGGAGTGACAGTGGGACAGTCTCAGTGACTGTTCATGTAGGAGACCTGAACCCGAGTACTGTGAGTGTGGGGAGTGCAGGGAGAGGTTCACATGGGGAAGACACATCAAATAATGACGGGGATAATCAGAAGTGGGCGGCATTCAATATAGGGAGGGCTCTGTGGCAGGAAGGAACAGCTGGAGGATGGGGCTGGAGTGCAATGAGTCAGCAGGGGCACAGTGCCCTTGAATTTGGAGTGTGCAGAACCCAAAGCAGACAGAAAAAAAAGCATGTGACCATATAGTTTTTAACCTAATGAAACTTTAAAAACTGGAAAAATGATGGATTCTCAGAGCTCATGGTGGTTCCTGTAAAATGGATTAGAGATAGTTTAGGGTCAATAGAGGGAGGCCAGTGATGTAATTGGTTTAATAGTCCTCCAGCGTAATGTTGGTTGCTTGGATTAGGAAGGTGAAGGATGTGGGTTTAAGACTGAGTACACAGTGGACTTGAAAACTCGATGGCTGGTGGACTGGCTCCAGCAATGTAGAGAGAAGTAGGGACCAGGGATGAAACCTGAGATCCTAGATGGAGCAACTCAGGATGGAAAGGGTCTGCATACTGAGCCAGGCAGCTCCAGCGTGAAGGCAAGGCTCCAGAGAGAGCTCATGACTCCCTTTGGCACAATTAGTGACTGCTTTAGCCTTGGACTCATACTTCTTACTGTGATTTGCATGTGGAGTGTCCCCTCAAATGCTTAAACACGTGTTCCCAGCTGGTGGCTCTGTTCTGTGAAGTTTTGGAAAATTGAGGAAGCTTAGTCTTTCTCAGGAAAATGGACCCTAGTGGGTGGGCCTTGAGGCCTACAGCCCAGCTCTGCTTCCTGTTGTCTCTCTCTTCATCCTGGTCCATGGAGATGCGGGCAAGAAGCCTTACTCTCTCAACATCATGTGTTCCTCACCATGATGAACTGAACTCTCAGTCCATAAACCAGAAAGAATTCTTCTTCTTGTGTGTGTGTGTGTGTGTGTGTGTGTGTGTGTGTGTGTGTGTGTTTCATGTCAGGCTTGGGTCACAGCAATGAGAAAAGTAACTAATCTCTCTCTTTTATACTACTACCATTTTATACACCATTTGTTAGGTTTAAAGCTTTTGGGTTTGTGTTGCCCTGTGATGGTATGATCCACCTTTGTATGAACATTGACAGGTAACAGAGCACAGCTTCCCTTCATGGAAAAGTGAAAGGACAACATACAACACAGGCTCAATCCCATACAGAGTTCTCAGATCAATGTGGCTTTGGCAACTTCCTGACTCCAGGTTAGAAAGACGTGGCGTCGCCACCCTGAGATACCAATACTGACTACATTAGTAGTGGCAGCAGTGGTGGACCAGAAAGCCGGTCAGACTGTTCTTGCAGCATACACATTGCTGTACACACTGTTCAGCTTCCTCGACACCTGTCAGTTTATGAACCCAATCCCATGTCCTTCTGGTTGAGGGGAAATTCCTCATGATGCCGATGAATGATATCTAAGATGGTGATGACAGTTGGTGACATCTACTGAATGTCTTATGTGAGGCAGGCGTGGCTCTAGATAGTTCAGGTACATCTCATCCTTTAATCTTTATGAGCGGTGGCTTCTGTCTTAGCCCCTGTGCCACAAATGAGAGGCAGAGGGAAAAAAAAACCCACATGGAATCAGTACCACTTTGGTACTGATTCTTTGTCTAGTCAGTGATAAAGACAGAGGGAAGATTTCAGAGCCTGGCTCCAGAGCCAGTCTTTTTTATTAAGGTTAGATTTTGTGGCTGGTTCCCAAGAACCTGGCCATACATTTCTCTTCATGGTCTGTTTTCCCTATGAGTCAGTGAGTATGTTCAGGTTAAATGCTGGGTATAAATTGCTTTCATGCTTCAAACAGTGAGATTGCAGTTGAGTCTCAGAGCACCCAGGGAGGCAGCAAAGAGAGTCCTTCAGTTAACCGCCCCCTTTACCCAGGCTTTCTACCCCTCCTCACCTGCTAACTGGGGTGGGGTTCTCAGCTTCAGCCCCGCTCGGTAAGCACTGTCCTGCTCCACGACACCGTTAACCCGGGGTTACAGGTGCCAACACAGTCATGAAAGCTCCCATTGTACAACATCTGTGCAAAGGATTCGTGTTGAGGTTTTTGTGGGGACGAGGGAATGCTGAAAGCCAACTGACAACACAACGCGGCAGTGAAACTGTGTAGTTTCGATTCCCCGAGATTGTAGAGCCCGTCTGTTCAGTGTGGCCACAGCAGCAGCCAGGAGAGCAATGCCGTGTCCGCATTCCACACGAAGAAAGCTCTGTGCACAGAGCCAGCGAAGCAGCAGTCCCTGAAGGTGAAGCTGTCCTTCCTGGGGGATTTCCAGATGGTGACGTGCGGAGCTGTGGAGGTTTAATGAAGCCGAGTTGGGGAGGACAGAAACTGGAGGACTGAGAAGATGGGCAGCAGAGTCTGGGGATGGTCTGTTACTTCTAGGTCACTGACACAGGGCCGTGGATAGTACAATCCCTCTGAACTGTGGTCTAAAGCCACACAGTCTGGGTTGGAGAGGCCAATGGCTCATGCTCCCCATCTCTGATGATTCTACTAAGTTCCTTGACTTTAGCACAGAGACAAAAAGCAGTTTTGAACTTTCCCTCCATCGCCCTGGGATGAAGACAGGGTGTGAGAGAGAACCAGCGCACCACCAGCACCAGCACCCAGCACCCAGCACCCATTCCTGCTCCTGAAGGTGGCAGTGTGTCATATCATTCCCATGCATGTGGTGCTCTCTGCTGGCAGCTGCAGTCTGTGTTCCTCCTGCCTCCCTGCTCCGTGATCGGAAGCAGCGTGGAGGAGATTTGATGCACAGCCAGTGTCAAGAACCTCCCATTTCCTGAAGCATGTCCTTGACCCATTTTAGGATCAATTGCCCTCCCTATAAAGACACAATCATAATTAAGATGGACTCTTCCCTTATAGCCTTGGCTGGCAGCTCAGTCTTACATGCCTAGCTTTTGTTGTTGTTGTTGTTTGTTTTTCAAATGATGGTACCAAGGGCAACAGTGTCACTGGACCTGGACCGGATTAAGACTAGGAAATGACTTGATGGGCCTCTCCCTCCCAATTCCTAATAGCAAACAGCCGTTCTCAATATGCATTAAAGGCAGGTGAGAACAGCAGGCTTGCCATTGCAAATCCACCTCGCAGACAGATCCCTACCACCCAATCTGGATCAGAATGCCAACCAGTTTCAGGAGACAAGAGCTTGAATACTCAGTCAAGCATCATTGCCTCCTCTCATTAATGCTTGGTGAGCACATGCTGACCCCAGACTGGCTGTTGCCCCACAATCTCTATCACAATAATGGGGGGAAAGTGACAGAAAATCAACATTAATTTTTTTCAAGAAAAGGATTTCATCAGAAAGGGCAAATGAAAATATGCTCAAACTTAATTTTGATCAAAGTTTTAAGATTGTAATACAGGAGGAGTGAGCACTGAGGATGGAGAGGTGACTGGGATGCAGGGATTTTTGTGTCCACAACCACCACACTAGCAGAGTGCTACTTATTTTTTAAAAATGGAAAATAAAAGGAATGTGTAGACATAAGCTCATATACAATATCTAGGAAGGTACACAAAGCCAATAACAATAAATGGTTTTGGGCACTCATATTGTGAGAGACACACTTCTACACATCTTACATGCCTTGATTTACACTAGTCTTCCTAAGAACTGCTTGAAGGAAATTTTGACTCTTCCCATCCTCCAGACAAGAGGACCACGGTACAGAAAGATAATTATTCTGCTCATAGTTCTGTGGGGCATGTACCTATTTAGAGTTAGAGGTGAAGCAATCTACCTGCTGCCCCTAGGGAGCAGGACTAATCAGAGCAACAGGACTTGGGGAAAGTTCCTTCTGTTGTAAACAATTGCCTTCTGGACTTTGAACCATAAACTTAACGGTCATATATTCAGTGCATAAATGAATACATGTCAATATTCACCTAATAACAAGATACACATAATTCTAAAGTTAAAATGGAAAGGGAACATATTTATCTACTGTCTGCTTGCTCCTAGAGAGTTCAAAAGAGCAGAGTTTATTTTATTTTATTATGAAGAGATGGCCCAGCAGTTAAGAGCAGTTTTTTAAAATCAGAGGTGGGCTGCCTGAGCTCAAATCCCACTTCTGCCATTGAACTTGGAGAAGTTTGTATTCCCAGAGACTCTGAGAGTTATTTTGAATGGATATATTAGTTTGCATTCTTATAAGAGTGTTTTGCTCTTAATATCTGCTAGGTGCATAATTGGTATTATATCATTATCTTAAAGGGGCAAAAAAATCCACCTAAATTCATTCGACTATTAAGAAATATGAAATATTTGTTACATAGTAGACATAATTCTAGGTTCTAAGGATGTGACAATAGAAAGAAATAAAATCTTTTCATGGAGTAATTAACTACTCAGAAATGAAAAGATAATATGACTTGGGATGAGAAAATAAGAGATGGGGATAGGGAGAATGAACGACTGCAAAAGCATACAGCCATGGAGTCAGCAGAGTCTCCAGTATCATTTCATCATCACAATAAAGAGGACAGACAATTAAACAGTGACAAATCATTATTGATCATTTTGAGTATATATAAATACCTACAAACCCCTTAATTTCTAGAAAAAAGCAGCAACGTATTTTTATACACCTCTGTTTGCAGAGAGCTTTTAACATGAAACACACTAAGAAATTCCTCTTGTAAGAAGGATGACAATTCCTGAACATGCACTTTGGAGCCAGAGCAGATCCTAGAACAATTCTGATCATGGGCTGAGGAGATGGCTCCAAAGATAAAAAGTTCTTGCTGTGTAAGCATGAACACCTGAGTCTGCATCCTGAGAATCTATGTAAAAGCCAGATGCTTAGCACAAATGTCTGTAATCACGGTGTCCTTATGGGGAGAGTGGAGGTACTGGAGGTGGGCACTGGAGAGTCTCTGGAAACTCATGGGCCAGCTGGCCTGACACACACAGCAGAAAGCAGTGAAGTGATCCTGACTCATTCAAGGTAGAAGGTGAGATACAGAATCTAATTTTGTTCTCTGACTTCCATATGTGTTCTGCGGCACATGCAATAATGTGCGCACATGCTTTGGTGTAACAATGAAATTTTCAGACTCATTCAATTTTGGTAAGACACAATGGTCAAGAAAGCACTGTGAGACATGGAGTGCCAAGTGCTTTTCAGTGGCATGGCTGATCTAGTAGAGACATAAATTGTGCACTTTCACAGGCAATGTTGCAGAATATGGCTTCTCCTGCTTAGAAAGTAGAAGTAGTACAAACCTAAAGACACTGGAGCAGTCAGCAAAGGGCAGGCCTGGGAGAGATGATGATTGGATATCCCAGGTGCAGGACTACCTCTTGCTTGCTCTTCTAGGATAACTTTCATCCCACCCCAATACCCCCCAAACAAAGCCTTCCTCCCTGTCTTGTTCTCTCAGTTTGTTTGCACCACTGAACATCACTGAGTTACAGGAAGCACTGTAACACATTGGTACTTTCTCTTCCCTACCAGCATCCATATAGCATCTTCCCTGAGAAATACTGGAGGGTTTTTTTCTATGGATTACACAAAGTATCACTAACTGAAACTGGTCTACACAGAAATCAAAATAGAGCACTTTGGAGGCATATATCAGACGCACACTAACTCTGATGCTGCTTTGACAAAACTTCAAAGCCATTTTTGTTTCAGTTTTTGCTCTCAGGGCTCAGGGTGAATTCTAAAAGAGCATCTAATATTTCTTTCAAGAAAGCTCCACAAGAGTGCAGTTGTTCTTTTTTTTGGGCTCTGTCTTAAAATTCTAGAATAGTGCTCAGTGCAGACTAAGTGCTCAATAAATACTTGAATGAATGAAATGATAGAATTCACTAAATAAATGGTACAAAAGCCCATACATATTGAGGAAATTGAGACCCATTGAGCTTATTTAGGCAGACTCTGGGCCATAGAATAATATTTTGTCCCTGGGTCTATATATTATGGCACCCTATCTTTTTATCTTAATGCCAATCACAGTCATCATAATATCCCTTGTCTTTACCTTGGATCTAGAAACAGAAAGCCTGTGTAGGTCAGGGTGGTTCACTCAGGTTTGTTCGTACTGTTTTCCCTTGAGACTGAGTTTCCTATGTTCAGGAGTAGAGATGATGAGCTATCCTCTTCTATCATGTATGCCATTCACCTCTATGCAGAGAAGAAAATACAGGCTCTGTGGAGGTTCAACATAATTTGCAGCCAGGTAAACAGGATCAGTGTTTGTAGCAGTGTTATATTATTTTAAGATGTGTTGCATTTTTTTTATGTTGTGGAACATTTGTTTAAAATGCAAAGATGCATTGCATTCTTTTATGTTGCATTTGTTTAACTCTGTGAAGTTACTTTGCCTGTCTAAAACAACTGATTGGTCTAATAAAGAGCTGAATGACCAATAGCAAGGCATGGGAAATGATAGGTGGGGCTGCCAGGAAGAGAGAATAAATAGGAGAAGGTCAAGGAGTGAGAAAAGAAGGGGCCAGTCACCCAGCTACATGGCAAGCCATGGAATAAGAAATAAAGAAAAAGTATACAGAAATAGAGAAAAATAAAAGTCCAGAGGCAGAAAGTAGATGGATTTGTAGCTAGAGTTTTTCTCTCCAGGTCCCGCCAAGCCCCAGCAGTCCAATAGCCCACTTATAAAAATAAACATACAGATGCTTATATTATTTATACTGCTCAGCCATTAGCTCAGGCCTACCATTGTCTAGCTCTTACTCTTATACTCAGCCCATTTCTGTTATTCTATATGTCACCACGTGTTCCATGGCTTTACCTGCTGCCTTTACATGATGCTCCCTGGACGGCAGGCTGGCATCTCCTTCTCTCTGTCTTCCTGTTCTCTCAATTCCCCTCTCTGCTAGTCCTGCCTATACTTCCTGCCTGGCTACTGGTCAATAAGTGTTTTATTTATCAATCAATCATCCACAGCATGGATTAATTTAATGTAAGAAAGCCAGTTAGAAACAAGCCAAGCTAAGGCTGGGCATTTATAAGAAAAAATAAGCCTCTGTGTGTTTATTTGGGAGCTGAGTGTCAAGGTTCCCAAAGAGCAGAGTCAAAAGAATAGAAAACAATCAGCAACATAGGAGTCCTTGAAGTGCATCAGTACTACCAGATAACCACACAGCACAATGCATAGCCTTCTTAAAGCCAAAAGTGTCTGTTTTTACCATGATGAATCCCCAGCACCTTGGATGTCCCTTAGTATTTGATAAACACCTGTGAATGAATTAGTGCAGTGAATGAGAAAGATAAATAGGGAGGAAGTGGCGGGAGTGTGGAAAGTAAGGCAGAAACAGTTATGTGCAAGAAGTAAGATGTCAGCCTTGAGGTGAGCAACTCCTGTTTTTCTCCTGTTTCCTAAGAGAGATACATTCCTGGCATAAAGAAAAGAACACTGACCTGAAAGATTAAAGGAAATTTTTTTTAAATTTGAATTATGCAACTTGGTTGTTAAGCATGGTCATAACTGAAGTAGCCATTTGAATATTCACTTACCTCATTTCCTACAATGAAACTTTCTGCCATGCATTGATGAACATCAGAGACAGGGTCATGAAAACATTCCTGGGAGGGATAAGAAATCTATTTATGCTGTTTTTATGTGGCATTCTGGAGCACCCTCACAAATTTTGATATATTAGGCACCAGTTAAATGACTAGTGGGGATTTTGCTCAACTTCTTAAAAATGTGCCCTGAAGCCCTCTTTGTTGCTTCCTCTGTACCCAAGGCTGGTTTCAATCTGCTTCATGACTTTTATCCTTCGAGCCAGTCCCTGAGCCAAAATGTCTAATTCTGGAACTCAATCCCTTAGAGATTAACAGACCTACCAGCCCCAAAGACCATAGGGGACCTAGAATGTAAAATGTTTATACACTTGAATTCATTGCGGATTCATGCATGCCATCAGGCCATTTTGTCATGAATTGAAACCATTATTGAGCTCACCCTTTGCCTCTGCTTGACTGATTCCCATCACGTAGCTGGAGGTTGCATTTTTCCATTGGTGGTAACCATGATAATTTCCCCATGCTTCCATTCTATCATTAAAAATAGTCAGGTAATGTGAGAAGGAGATAGACCCTGGGCAGGAAAACAGTGGCTGTGGGCTTTGCTCCAAGCTCCAACCTGGAGTCCCTGTAACTTCAACCAAAATTCTTACCATTTTTTTTTCTTCTGGAAATAAGACTGGTTGTTTGGAAAGAGAGAGAACACACTGAGCTCCATGTATGGAACCAAAGATCTCTAAGTTCTTCTGTGACTCCTCAATGAGTTTGGGCATTTTAAGTGGCTGATGAGGAAGTAATTAGATCACAAAGTATGATCACGTTTTAATTGTTCCTAAGCAGCATTTCATTCTCATTAGAGTCCTTTGAAGGAAAGCTTAAAAACATTTCAAAGACATTATTTAATTCTTCACACACAAGAATTATAGTTCAATTGAAAATAGGCATTAGATGAATATCTTTTAATTTTGTGTCTACATTTGTTTGTTTAGATGATTCCAGGTGATTTACTGAATAGAATCACACATGCTGACAACCACTTTGCTTAAAAACATGCCCTGTGCTCCCATTTCAAATATTGCATCAGTGAAGAAGAAAGAAAACATTTCATTGAAAATTCCCTTGTGTTTTCGCTCCATCAGGACCATGATTAATTTTCTTCATGAAGAACTACGTGTCACCAACATTTCAAAGATATTTTCCAAATGTTTTCCATAATAAAAGGGTTATTTTTTCCTTGAGGCTTTTATCTCCCATAACCCAAACTAACTTTCAAATGCATTGTTATGTAGTTTGCGGAATGTCGGTCTCTGGTTTTCATTACTTGTTACCAATTTTTGCCAAGGCAATTTTGAAATTATTAGCAGAAAATCAAGCTACTGCAAATAATTAATAACTGGCAACATTAGTCAAGAAGGCAGTATCTGCAGCAGTCTAGGTGACAGAATGTCCTACAATGTGTCACTCACATGTAAACAATGGCCATGCAACCAGAATAAGCATCCAGGGAGTAAATTAAGTCATTAATCTACACAATGGTTTGCTGTAGTCTTCTGAGGATTCCCATTGAATTTTATATTTCTTTCTCTGTTATCTTCTCACCACTGAAGGTGATTGCTAATATCATTTACCACCTTCTTTCAAGATCTCTAAAAGATAAAATTATAATACTGTTCTTTTATATTTGGGCATACACACTTCCACAATTAATGTCATGATAGTAGTGAAAATAAAAATGACCTTGTATATATGTCTGTTTTTATGTGATCTATCTGACTGAAGAAAGACAGCCAGAGAGTTTAGAATAATTTACGGTTTTAAATGCTTCTTTCTTCTTAATTTATACTTATCAGGAGGGAAATTGGATAGGAGGAATTAGTTATGCCTTCCTATGGCACAGTATGGTAACGCCAGTGACCTTAAAATATTAGGATAACAAAAAAGTCAGAAAATTGTAATAGGGAAACAAAACCCAGGTGTGATTACTCTATTTTTGATGAGAACAAGTCTCAGAACTACAAAACAGGAAGGAAAGGAGCCTGGAAGTTGTAATAAGATGTGGGGGTATTGTTTTCCCCAAAATATTGTGGACCTTAATAAACTTATCTGGGGTCAGAGAACAGAAAAGCCATTAGGTAGGCGGTGATAGCACACACCTTTAATCCTGGCATTCCAGAGATAGAAATCCCTCTGGATCTCTGTGAGTTCAAGGCCACATTGGAAATAGCCAAGCATGGTGACACACACCTTTAATCCCAGGGAGTGGTGGTACAAAACAGAAAGATATATAAGGCATGAGGACCAGAAACTAGAGGCTTTTGGCTGGTTAAGCATGTGGCTGGTTAAGCTTCAGGCTTTTAAGCAACACAGTTCAGCTGAGAGCCATTGGGATGAGGACGCAGAAGCTTCCAGTCTGGGGAAACAGGACCAGCTGAGGATCCGGCAAGGTGAGATAGCTGTGGCTTATTCTGTCTCTCTGATCTACCAGCATGGACTCCAATAACTCGTCTCGGGTTTGATTTTATTAATAAGAACTTTTAAGATTCCTGCTACATCTGGCGCCCAACGTTCGTGTTACGAATTCATGAAAAAGCTGTTTGCCTGTGGCCTTGTGAGCCCCAGCTCAGGCCCAAGCTACACTCAGCCGGTTGTGGTGGCACACGCTGGTTGGATTTGCTGAAGGAGACAGAGGCAGTAGGATCCTGAGTTTGAGGCGGCCTAGGAGGCTTGGGAGAAGCTTTGGCCCGGACTGAGCCACAAACAGTGGTGGGACCATGGAAGCAGTGGCTACTGCTCCACGTTGCCAGCTCCTTCTCATCGTGTTGGTGACTGCGGTGATGCTGCTACCTGGGACAAAGGGTTTACTGCTGCTGGTTCAGAGAAGAATTGCCAAGACCATCGTGTTACAAGAAAGCATCAGCAAAGGTCAGTTTGGAAAAATTTGGCAAGACAAATGGTGGGGAGAAATTGTTGTGAAGATTTTCTGTTCTAGGGAAGAATGTTCATGGTTCCGAGAGACAGACATTTATCAGACTGTGATTGCTCCAAACCACAGAGGAGGCAAAAAAAAAAAAAAAAAAAGTCTGCAGGAAACCATGACCATGCCTAACAGTGACTTTGAAATCTTCAAAAAGATGACAGGATCCTACAACGATGATTCCACATGGACTATGATAAAGACATTAAGCTGATTAACACCACGGAAAATCGACTTTGGACTACAAACTGGTCAGGACAATTTCGAGAGGACTAGCTGAGATGATACAGCCTGACAGACTACTCGAACAAGGACTTGAAACAAGCCCTGAACTTTCCTATTATGCAGAGACTGGACAAATGATACAGGACTTGATGATTAACCCCAAAATTTTCTTTTCAAGGTTCCTTAAAGATATCTTCACCCCTAGAAAGCAAAAAGAAAAAGAGAATATAGATATGAGATAGATCATTGAATCTACTCTGAGAAAAAAGATAAAGAAATAATAGGATAAATAGGTAGATCATTGAATCTACACTGAAGAAAAAGGGGAAGATATAAAAATGACAAAAGGTAGACTACTGAATGTATTATGAAAAGAAAAAAGAGAAAATATGGATATGATAAGATAAAAAGGGAGATTATGGAATCTACTTTTAAAAAGGAACTACTTGTTTTAAATAAGATAAGTAATGAAAATGTTTTGGTCTGAGTTTATCAGATGTTACTGGACTGGACATTGTTATTATATATAATGGAGTTTTTATCTGAATCTGTCAAATGTTAATGGACTAGACATCATTAATGCAATTTTTGGCTGTATATATTGTATATGCTTATTGGATAGTTTTTCTTGTATTAGTTATAAGCTTTTTTAATTTTAGACAAAAAGAGAGGAGATGTGGGGGTATTGTTTTCCCCAAAATATTGTGGACCTTAATAAACTTATCTGGGGTCAGAGAACAGAAAAGCCACTAGGTAGGCGGTGATAGCACACACCTTTAATCCTGGCATTCCAGAGATAGAAATCCCTCTGGATCTCTGTGAGTTCAAGGCCACATTGGAAATAGCCAAGCATGGTGACACACACCTTTAATCCCAGAAAGCCAGCCTTTAATCCCAGGGAGTGGTGGTACAAAACAGAAAGATATATAAGGCATGAGGACCAGAAACTAGAGGCTTTTGGCTGGTTAAGCATGTGGCTGGTTAAGCTTCAGGCTTTTAAGCAACACAGTTCAGCTGAGAGCCATTGGGATGAGGACGCAGAAGCTTCCAGTCTGGGGAAACAGGACCAGCTGAGGATCCGGCAAGGTGAGATAGCTGTGGCTCATTCTGTCTCTCTGATCTATCAGCATGGACCCCAATA
Source organism: Peromyscus maniculatus bairdii (assembly GCF_049852395.1). Classification (NCBI taxonomy): domain Eukaryota; kingdom Metazoa; phylum Chordata; class Mammalia; order Rodentia; family Cricetidae; genus Peromyscus; species Peromyscus maniculatus. The sequence continues at coordinate 95,343,993 of NC_134855.1, read as the reverse complement.
ACTGGCCTCGGGTTTGATTTTATTAATAAGAACTTTTAAGATTCCTGCTACAATAAGAGACAGAGATGGGAGGATGTGGAGAGATGTGAGTGTCAGGGGAAAAAAAACTGGTAAAGTATGTTCTACAGCAGCGGCACACCCTGAGGAAACAGCCACACTGAGCCCCCACAGTGGGAATGGGGTGCAAGGGACAAAAGCAGGGGCTGTCCTCAATTTTCTTTGGTAGGAAATACACAAGTATATGACGACGTGACTAACAAAGATTATACACAGTGTGTATTCACAGGAAGCACCATGTCAGTATAGCAGTGAGAGAAGAAAAATTTTGCTGAACTATGAATAATTCTGTGGAGTGACTCTCAGTCCCTTATGCACATTGGAGATTAAAAATACTTATTTTAAGACATAACATGATTTCTAAAAGAAGCTATTTTTGTATGAACTAGAACTACTGCCATGTGTCTATGCAGAAACCCAGAACATATGGTCCACCAAGAATTAACTTCATTCATATGTAAGGGCCAAAGGGAACTCAACATAGAATATCATAAATATTTGAAAATGTATGAGATGGAGCTAAGAGGAATAAGAGAAACTGAATTTCTGTGAAAAAGAACTCACTGGAAACAAAATTTATGTTAAATAGATGAAAAGCATAGCCATAAAAATTTAGAACTTAATTAATGATGTCTATATATAGCAAACTGACCAGATACTTTGCCTGGCCCTGTCTTTGGAAATAAGTAAATATGATGAATATATTAATATGTATAATACATATAACATTTGTTACACACACATATTTGTTTATTCATTTAAATTAGTCAATGGGGTAGCAGCACTATGAAATTCTCAGACACCAAAAACTAAATGAATGGAAAGCCAGAGAGGTAAGTAGATCCTTGTTTGTCATGAATAAATTTGCAGAACAACTTCATTTTTTATAGCCTGTCAACTTCTAGAAGTAAGAAAAATCTTGGCATTGCCCTGATTAAAAGACACCATTGAAGGCTTCCTCACATAGACATGGTACCTTGTAGTGGGTAGCCATTCCAGCTTGGATCTGGAAGTTCCAACCCCCATTGAGACTCTGGCAACTGTCATGCCTATGAGGCGGGGCGAAGGTAGGCGCCTGGGGACCCGAGAGCTGGATGGGCCAGCGCTCTCTCTGGGTGCTCTCTCGGTGCCGGGACGCGGGACGGTGAAAGGTGGATTGTGCAGAGCTCCGGAGAACACCGCTGGATTGCAATACACCTTCCCCAGACCCTGCGACCTACCCATTACTTAATTTGTGAGTTATGCCATTAAATAAATATCCTTTTAACTACGTGGAGTGGCCAAAATAATTTCTCCAATAGTACCTGATGTGGCATCAATATAAAGGCAAACTACTAAAAATATGCCAATAGCCTTTTGGGTAAAGCTGCCTTTCCATAGCACTGAGAAAGTAAATAAATTGAAGAAACAAATACTTCCTCATGATTCCATGACTAGAAAATGTCTCTTGGGTGGGTTTAAAGCTGAAATTATAAGTATATAGTGATCTAAAACCCTTAAGTAAGTAGCTCTCAAAATACCATCTGTGAAAACAATTGCCCATCTGTAGATCATTCTGAGTGGCATGGGCATTTTAACAGCCTTGGTTTTCAAATCCATGAACATGAGATACCCTTCCATTTATTTGTATCTTCTTCAATTATGTTCACTAGTATTTTGTAATTTTCAGTGTACTATAGATATAAAACTCCTTGGTTAAATTTACTTTTACATGTTTTATTTTATTTGTGATGTTACTACAAATAGAATTATTTCATTTTTTTGTGGATAGCTTACTGTTAGCATGTAGAAATAATACTGGTTTTATGTGATGGTTTTGCATTCTGAATTTTTATTGAGCATGTTTATACTTAAACCAGGTTTTTGCTGAAGATTAGAAATTTCTACAAGTAATTACAGTCAGGTCATCTGCAAGTAAGACATTTTCATTCTTTCCTTTACTGTTTGGATGGCTTTCTTTCTTTTCCTTGCTTAATTGTTCAGCTTAGGACTTTCATTACTAAACTGAATAGAAATGTTAAGTAGCCATTGACATGGTTTGGATATGAACTGCACTCCCACCCCAGCTCATGTGTTGAAGGCTTAGTCCTCAGTTGGTGAATCCAATCATTGGTAAGTAATTGAAGTCATTGGTTCTTTTTGTTTGTTTGTTTGTTTTTTGTCTTGTTTTTTGAGACAGGCTTTCTCTGTGTAGTTTTGGTGCCTGTCCTGGAACTTTCTCTGTAGACCAGGCCGGCCTCGAACTCACAGAGATCGGCCTGGCTCTGCCTCCCGAGTGCTGAGATTAAAGGTGTGTGCCACCATTGCCTGGCTATAAACTCATCTTTCTATAAGTTGCCTTGGTCATGGCAATAGAAAAGTGACTAGTATGATATGTCTAAGACAAAAACCGTGCTGATGAAAGGCAGAAAGAAGACAGTGCATCAGTCCCCTGACAACCACATACCACACAAACTTATGGCCACCAAGCTCTAGGATCAATTTCTAATAGAAGAGTATTGGAAAGAGGAATTGATCACTGGTAAGCTCTACTTTGGTATGACCAAACTGTTTCAGAAAAAAAAAATGTGCTTATTAATGCCTTCATGACTATGACGTGAGACTCTTCTACTTCATCATACCCCTGCATGCAATGTTTCACCTTTTTAATACTTTTTAAAATTGGTTCTTTGACAGTTTCATACATGTATTTTGATCATATTCACCCTAGGGAAGAGCTCACCAATTGGTTATTCAGTGTCAGATAGTCAGGCCTGAAAATACACACAAGTAGATTATATAGATGGAACATGTTATATTTCACAATATTATAGGTATAAGCATATACATATATGTATGTAATAACAATGTAAAAAGAGACCACGAATTTGAAGGGGAGCAGGGAGGTGTATATGAGCAGATTTAGAGAGAGGAAAGGTAATAGAGAATCATAATTATATTATAATTAAAAATAAAATTAAAAAAGTTGGAATCAGGGGCAGGGAGATAGCTCACTTGAAAAAGTGTCTTCTGCCCAAGCACAAGGACCTGCATTCAGAACCTCAGGGCCCATGCCAACAACCGCTCTGAATGTACATTCTGAGACAACAAAATGCCAGAGCTCACTGAGATCCAGGTGAGGGAGGGTGTGGGTGGGGGGCTGAGACATCTAGATGCATGAGCTCACTGAGACCCCGGTAACTGGGGGGGGGGGTGGAGTGGGGAAGGTGAGAAGTGGGACAGTTGAGACAACAAGATGCCTGAACTCATTGAGACTCCAGTAATGGGGGCGCTGAGACAGAAAGAAGCCGAGTTCACTGCTTAGCCATTCCAGCCAAATCTGTTCACTCCATATTCAAAGAGAGACTCAGTTTCAAAATTCAAGGTGGAGAGTGATAGAGGAAGACACTGATGTTGAGCTCCTGTCCCCACACACACAAGAACATATATATGTGTACATATGTACAGTACACATACAAACAAAGTTAAAATCAATACAGCATTGAGATTCTCATTTTGTAACTGTGGACAGGAAAATAGCACTGGGTGTCTGCCTGCTTGTCTCCATAGAGATGTTATGATTCACATCTGGTTAGACAGGCACAGTTTCTCATCACCAGCATGACCACGGCTTCACCCATGTCTAATCTCAATAATATTTCATGGCTATGCTCCAGAAACTTAGACATTTTGTTTACATGCTTTTCTTTTTATTTCCCGTTTGTGAAATTAGGCTTTCACATATATAAGAACAGATGTTATCATTCACATTCAAATCATTTTTATGCTTTAATTTTGCATTTGTGGTATAGATGTTTATGGAGAGGGTTTATCATCTGTGGAAAATGAAAGCTATCTTAATAACTTCAAATACCTAGATTACCTTGGTCTTTATGTAAAAGAAGATTCTTTGTTATCATTATTTTGAGGGAACAGAAACATGTTGTCTGTTTTCCGCCAGCTTATAATACAACACAGGCAAATACTGGAATGCACTTCTGTCATTTTGCCAAAGGGCTTTTACTGTTTTCTTTTGCTTATTGAGAGCTATCGTGTAATGATGTCCACTTACCCTCTCAGTAGGGAAAAACTTCTGCTAACAATGTTGGATGTACTAGGGTTGGATACACTGACAAACGGGGGTGCACATGGGAGACCGTTCAGTAGCTCTCTGTTGCTCTGGAAGCGTGGGGCAGCTTTGCATGGGCCAAATAAGCATTTTTGCCTGTGATAGCCCACTTGAGACTGCCAGATGTCTAAAGGGAAGTTCTGCCAATTGCCAGCTTTGAACCAGCCTGAGATCTTAGGGTTCTCAGATCCATGAGAAGTTGAGTTTAAGAATAGTCTTCTCCTGGCTGAGGAATCTAAAGGAGTAGGCATTTGTTGTCAATGGGGTCACTTACCAGAGAATGTCGTTTAGCTCCATGCTTATTTTTGGACTGGAATATTGTTGATAGAACTCGGTTTCTTGTTGAACCTATACATTGATAAAATGGCTGTGTAAATGAGATTAATTTCTAAAAATTCTACTTAATATTTCTGAAAGAAAAATTCCATGCCTCAAGATAGGATAATGTTTAACAACTGGCAGGAGGCAGAGGGGGAGAGTTGGAACAACCTGATTTGTGAAGTATTTCAATTTCTTTGGAATAAATATCCAAAGTCCTGAAGTTTAATGGTGTGAAACTGTGCCTATATAATCACTCTGGTTCCCACTTTCAGTACAGAACTCGATAAAGTACATGATATAGTCAACATTTTATTGTAAAATAAACTTTGTGTGATGGTTTTACAAAGCTGATGGTAAATGTAAGTGTCCTGAGCTCCTTTAAGGTAGGTTAGGCTAACCTACACTAGTTAACAGTTAGATATATTAAGTGCATTTTTGATTCAGAGTATTTTAAATCTACCTAGAGATATCAATGAAATCTAATTTATCTGTGCTCTCACTAAGGCCCATTCAAGCTGTCAAAGTAAGATAGCACACAGGTGTGTGTGTGCACGTGCGTGTGAGTGCGTGCGCGTGCGCGCACACACACACACACACACACACACACACACACACACACACACACTTTGATACCAGCCAGTATTTCATTGATTCTGTGCATTGAACTGAGTTTTTTCTCATTATGATATAATATGAGCAAGTGGGTTGTGCTGATCATTTTTTGTCAACTTAACGCACGCAGATTTATTTGGGAAAATAGAGCTTCAGTTGAAACTATGCCCCCATGATATTGGTTTATGCACAAAGCTGTTGTTACATTTTCTTGACTGATGATTGATGCGATAGGGCCCAGCTCATTCTAGGAGGTGCCACCCCTAGGCTAGTGGTCCTGAGTTCTGTAAGAAAGCATGATGAACGAGCCATGGGGAGCAAGCTAGTAAGCAGTATTCCTCTATGGCCTTTGCTTCAGTTCTTACTTCCAGGTTCCTGCCCTGTCTTCCCTGGATGATGGACCACAAGCTCTAGGATGAAATAAACCCTTCCTTCCTTAAATTGCTTTTGGTCATGGTGTTTATCATAGCAATAGAAACCCTAACTAAGATACAAGTCACACCTTTATCCACTACAATAGAGCGATTCAGGGAAATGTACTTTAATTTGAATTTTGATCACTCACATTTGGTATTCAGCTATGATTTTATTTGGTACTTTTAAAACATTACTTTTAAAAACATTGAGAAAAGGTTGTGATAATTTCACTCATGAGATGTAAGTCTGTTGTGCTATGGTAATTGTCTTTGTCTATCTTAGAACAGAATCATCAAATTTCAGCTACACTAAGATCTTAATCCAAAGAGGAATATTTAACATCTTAATTGCCACAATGCCTCCAACTTGGTATTTTTCACTCGGCACTGCTTTAGTTATTTTGAGTATTTTGTGGTTTCATATGAATTTTATGGTCCTTTTATTTCTGTAGAGAATGACATTGACATTACGATATGCATTGCATTGAATCTGCAGATTGTCTTATTTAGTGTGGTATGGTCATTTAAACCTGTTCCAGTCTACCAAAGTGGACAGCATTGGAAGAGATTTCGGTAGGTTAAATAAGCCAGACATTAAAAGAGAAATGCCACATCATGTTGGCTATGTCAACTTGATGCAAGCTGAAGTCATCTGAGAGGAGGGAACCTCAACTAATGCCTTTGTAAGACTGGGCGGTAGGCAAGCCTGTGGGGCATTTTATTAATTAGTGATTTATGTGGGAACACACAGCCCATTGTGAGAAGTGCCATCTCTGGCTGGTAGTCCTGTATTCTATAAGAAAGCAGGCTGAGCAAGCCATGAGGAACAAGCCAGTAAGCAGCACCCCTCCATGGCCTCTGATTCTGTTCCTGCCTCCATGGCCTCTGATTCTGTTCCCGCCTCCAGGTTTCTGCCATGTCTGAGTTCCAGTCCTGACTTCTTTTAATGGTGAACAGTGATATATGAGTGTAAGCAAAATAATCTCTTTTCTCCCCAACTTGCTTTTGGTCATGGAGTTTCAATCACACCAAGATTAACCCCAAGTAAGACACACATGATTTCACCAATGTGAGGAAACTAAAAAAAAATCTGTCTTGTAAAAGAAGAGCAAGGAATGGCGGTCACTAGGGACCAGGACAGGAGTTGGGAGGAAGGACAGAGAGAGGTCAGATGAAGGAAACAAAACCAGATCAGAGGGATGGGCTGCAGGGTTGTATAGCCAGCAGTGTAACTGTAGTCCACAGCATTCTGTGTTCTGACTCAACAGATAAAGAAGAGTCCACAAGTCCCCAGCATATGTAAATTATTCATGTTCGAGGAGATCGAAATGCAAATTAGCCTTATTTGATCATTACACTTTGTATAAATTGTTTTGTACTCCAGAAATGCCTACAAATATTCTTATAGTCATGTAAATTCTGCAGGGAGGCTACAGATAAAATTATGAGAGAATAACTACTAATCTAATGTTTAATCTTCTCCAATCATAAAGTACTCAGAAGTTTGATAGCGTGACTTACTCTGGCCGGTTGGATCCAGCAGTTATTGCTCCACTGGACCTCAGTGAGCCTTAGGGAGTAGAGCCCACCTAGGAAGGCCACAGCTCTGGCCTAATAACCCAGTGCTGATCTCAGTCACTAGCTGACCTTTGAGGAGAGTTTGGCATTCTCATTTAGTCTCAGCTCCAGGATCAGCTCAGATCAACCAGTCTTTGCAGGACTGTCTCTGAACTTGATTGGCTTTGTCCCATTTTTTTCTTATTTGGGGAATTTGCCTTTTCCCCTAAATGTCCTAATAGGGAAGCATCTCTTTATTTTTATTCAACTTTCACTGACTTTCTTCACACAACTTAACCAACATCTCTTATCTGTTCCCACTGGAAAAACCTCTCCCCGGATGGTTATTTGTACATACAGAGAACTGATAGATGGTTCAGTTTGATAGTTATCAGTTGTAAGTGCCCATCACTTCATTGAATGTTTTGAAGAGTATCAGTGGGTTTAATCCATCATATTGGAACCCACTCAGTATAGATCAAAGCATCTGAAGGGTTTGAAATCCATCAGGTAATGACTTAAATGTCACTGTGATTGCTATAGCAAACAAGTCAGGCCATATGTGATTCCTGCGGAGAGAAAGACATTCAGAATCAGAATACAGAAAAGACATTATGCAGGAGAGGGCAAAGTGGATGAGAAGAATGCCTTGTGTGTGTGTGTGTGTGTGTGTGTGTGTGTTTGTGTGTTTGACATTTTACAAGTTTCTAATAGTTTCTTCTTCATTTTGGGTCTTGATTTTTTTTTTCTTTCTATGTAATAGCTTCCAGGCCCAACCTGTGCCCTCTGAGCTGTTCAGAGATGAGATTACTCACTTGCATTTGACTTGATTCCTAGGAAATTAAAACCTTGTGCTTCAATCCTAAGGTCCCCAGAGTCCTGTGAGCTGACCCTAGAACTGCAAAAAATAAACAGAAGACGAAATCATAAGGAAACAAGCCCTTAGGAGCC
>NC_134855.1:94993471-95030971 GCF_049852395.1 Peromyscus maniculatus bairdii | reverse complement strand
GGGCTTGCTGTAACGGGAATCTTAAAAGTTCTTATTAATAAAATCAAACCTGAGCCAGGTATTGGAGTGAACTCTGGAAGATCAGAGAGACAGAACGGGCCACAGCTACCTTGCCTTGACAGTTCCTCAGCTGATCCTGTTTCCTCAGACTGGCCTTTGAGTCCTCATCCAGAATGAAACTCAGCTGAACTGCTGCTCGAAAGCCTGAAAGCTTAATCAGACAAATGCTGCTAGTTTCTGGTCCTCACGCCTTATATACCTTTCTGCTTTGTACTACCACTCCCTGGGATTAAAGGCTCACTTTCTGGGATTAAAGGCATGAGTCACCATGCTTGGCTGTATCCTTGAAAAGATGGATTTCTGCCTCTGGAATGATAGGATTAAAGGTGTGAGTGCCACCATTTTCTAGCCTTTGTATCTAGTGGCTGTTCTGTCTCTGACCCCAGATAAGTTTATTAGGGTGCACAATATTTTGGGGAACACAATACCACCACAACTTGCCTTCACCCTGGACTTCCAAATCAGACAAGCACATCCTGGCATCCCAGTATCAGAAGTTGGCTACCACACACATGCTTGCAAAGCTCACAGACTGAGTGCTAGGCTTTTTCTCTGCTTAGTGCAATTCTCTTTTTCTCTTCCTTCATTCCCATGTGTGGCCCCAGTGTCCACCTTTATCCAGACACCATGGGTCTTGCATCTTTTTTGGGGGGGCCTTGAAATTAACAACAGATTTTTGCACACTAGAGACCTGCTCTTCATTTCCTTCATTTTCCCTTCAAACAATCCAACCCAGCTTCAGTAGTTCGAGGCCCATCCTAGAACAAGACAGACTAGGGCTTTATAGAGTCCTTAACAGAGACTGCAAAGAGTCCTCCTTGCCAGAGGAGACCACAAGCTGAGGACATAACTCTTGGTCCCTTCCTTGGATAACTGAGCCAAAGCACAGACCCATCTAGGTCATGACGTAGAGGGGTGGCTCTCCAGCTGCACCCTCAAGCTTGGTCAGCTGGAAATTATATCTAGTAGCCCTTCCATCCTGTTGGTCATGTCATGAATAGGAGATCTGCTGACTCTCAGACTGCACATGGTAGCCACGCCTCTCTCTTGTTTCTTTACTGACCTCATCCTGGGTCATCCTGGCCCCAGTGCACCTCAGCCCCATCCTGGGTGAGGGAAATCCCTGAATGCTGGACAAGCTCTCTCTGTGATTCTGATCCACTGCCCTGCTGGGAATTACTGAGACAGAAGGAAAATGGAAAGCTGGATGCAAGGTCCAAAGAATCTTACAGAGTGTCCTATTGTCCTTAATAAGTGAGAGGCTGCCAGTCAATCATGTTGCCTTAACTCTGCTGTTTCACCTAATATTGGGGGCTTAATTTCTCTGCAATCATCAATTTGTGGGATAAAAGAAGTTGCCAGGAGTCCCTACCACCACTTCACACTTCCCAGGGTGACCTTGGTCAGCAGTTTTAAGACCTTGAAATCCAGCCCAGTTTCTCAGCTTGTAGCTGTTCAGACTCAAGAGCGGCTCAAAGCAAGAGGATGAGCCTTCAGGGAGGTGCAGCCTGTGGCAGGAGCCTCTGACCCCAGCAGGAAGCGGTGGAGGGCTCTGGCTTTCCTCAGAGTCCTTCAGGCTCAAAGTCTCATCTGAACAGAGCTCCTCAGTGGAGTCTCCAGCTGTTTCCCAAACAGTCCTGTTCTGCCTTACAAATGTGGAGAGTCTCCGGTCATCATCAGTTTATAATCGTTAAAGCCTTACAAGTGAGGTTAAAAGGAAAGATTTTTAGTAACAGACTTCTCAGATCAAAACAACAAAGACAGAATGACTTCAAATTTGTCATTTTGCATAAAAGAGACTCACTTTCCACTGGAAATTTTCACATCCTTTTTCTTCTTAACAAGGGGAATGAATATTCTTTCAGAGTTCAAATTCATTTCAAAATAATAAGAAAATAGAGGCTGGAGAGATGTCTTGGTGGAAAAAGTGCTTGCCACTCAAGCATGAAGACCAGAGTTTGGATCCCCAGCACACACTTCAAGCAGTGATGATGTGGAAGCCTGCTTGTAATCCCAGTGCTTGTCGGGTGGAGATAGGGGTCTTGGGGCAAGCTGGATAGCCAGATTAGCTAAATCAGTGACTTCTGGTTCAACAAGTGACCCGGCCTCTAAAAACAATGTGGAGAATAATTTGAGGAAGACAGCATATGTCAACCTCTGGTCTCCACACACGTGCACAACCATGTGTACATGCACACACATGTGAACACACATACACCACACATGTAAACACATGGAAGGAAAATTTAAAATAATAATAATAATAATAGTGCAGTCTGGAGCACTCTTTCTAAAGCAGATGCCATGTGGCTGCAGTGCTACCTGCTCTCCCTCCCACACAGGCATCTAAAAGTGCCAAGAAGTGTTCCCCTGCACCCCAGCCAACCCCATGGATGGGGCAGCAGTACGCGGGGAGGATGGAGCAAGCCAATGAGGTCACTTCACACATATGAGTAAGACTCACACTAGAAGTCTCATACACCCACTTCTCCCTGACTTGCCCACCCACCTTGGTCCCCTAACGATCCAAATGAAGCCATTTTATAGCAAACTGTTGAAAAAATTGATGCGTTTCAAGCTGTTTGCACCCGATGAATATCTGGTTTGTGGATTACTCGGCCCCAGGCATATCCATTTGCTTTTTCCATGACAGTTCCCCTCTTGTCCCTGCCTTTCTCATTTCCCTAATTCCTTAGGTGGTTTCTTCCCTTCTGCTGGTGTGTGTCACATTTCTCCACACAGAGTCATCTGTGAAGTTCATTTTCAAGCCCCTTTTCACTCCCTATGGTCCTTAATGAAAACAGGTCTGAGGGAAATGGAAACAAAGGCCAGCTTCCCAACCAGCTCCAGAGACCATCCCCCTGTAGCCAGCCAGAGTCCTGAAGGGTGTTTACTTCCACCCAGACTTTTTCCAGTCACATGAGAAGATGGGTAGCCAAGACAAGCTGCGTTCATTTGTGCCACGTATGATGAGCATCCTATCAGCTTTTGTACTTGGGTGACAGGCAAAAAGAAGAGCTTGCCACACAGGGCATTGTCAATTTAGTGCACACAACATTGATGCAATTCTCCACTTCCCTACCCTGTGGGCATTACATTTCACTGCACAAGCCCAGTTCACCTTGTTCATATTCTTTCTGTGTGATACAGTCAAGTAGTCTTCCTTCCAAGATAGTCCTCAGCGAACCAGCCCTTTCAAAATTATGTCTTTCAAACTTACTGGGAATCAGCTTGTGATATTATCTATTTCCCTTGAGTTTCTGGGCGTTCACTTGGTGCAAATGGGCTCTGCTGTTCAAGGCACAGCTTTGCTGACTGGCAATGCCAAATTAAGACGATCTTAGAAAGAAAGGAGGGAGCTGAAATCAGTATGCTCTAGAGAGGTACAAATTTGATGCCTGAATGACTTTGGAGGATGAAGAACAAATTGAGAGCTACTCTGCCTAATCTAGCTTCTGATGCTAAATAGATAGACAGGTTTGAACAATTGTTCAACCTGCCTGAGCTAATTTTCTCAAGGAGGTATCTGAATGATATCTTAATGAGATATCTGAACTACACATTATCTAAATAAATATATAAAGTCTATTGGAAGGATTGCACAGAGCATAGGAATACCTTGCCCAAAATATTCTCACTGCAGATGGGAAGAAAAGTGGGGCCCATGAGAACTGTAGAGCCTTTTAATATTGCCAGGGCCTGCTGGGTAGTGGTGGTGATGGTGGTGGTGGTGGTGGTGGTGGTGGTGGTGGTGGTGGTGGTGGTGGTGGTAATGGTGGTGGTGGTGGTGGTAATGATGGTGGTAATGGTGGTGGTGGTGGTGGTGGTGATGGTGGTGGTGGTGGTGGTGGTGGTGGTGGTGGTGGTGGCACATGCCTTTAATCCCAGCACTCAGGAGGTAGAGGCAGGCGGATCTCTGTGAGTTTGAGGCCAGCCTGGTCTACAGAGTGAGATCCAGGAAAGGCGCAAAGCTGCACAGAGAAACCCTGTCTCAATAAACTAATATATGTGTGTATATATATATATATATATATATATATATATATATATATATATATATATATTGCCAGGGCCACCATTTGCTTTATTTCTGTCATGAATCATAAGGACTGGCTCAAAGTCAACCTTGCCAAAAAGAAAGTGCAGCATTTGTCTCTGTTTCCACACGACTGCCGCAGTAAAGTACCTCTCATATATGCAGTATAGCCCCAACTCCTTTGAACTCCTCTGGGTCCATCCCATCCATCCCTAGGCACTTCATTCATGTGCTCACAGAATGCCACCTCTCAAAGGACCTGCATTAAAATAAATATTCAAGATGGGAATTCTCTTCGGATGGAATTTTATTCTTCTGTTTTTGAAGTCTCGAGTACTTAGTGAACACAGAGCAATAAAAATTGGGTAGACAAATACTAAAACAAGGCATAATCGCTACCCTTAAGGAGTTTGTAGTTTCCAGGAGAGTCAAATGAATGAACATACAAGAGTAGCCAGGGAGAGTTCAAGGTGGAATGACCACATAATTTACAGCACAAAATAGGGATTTTATTTTAGAATACAGAGGTGCATTACTAACTAATAACAAGTGTATAAACCAGATAACCACAAGCCAGCATATGTGGTAATCCTAGCTACAAAGAGGACCAGCAGCAGTTACACTTAGTAAAGTGTCCTTACATAGTCATTGGAATGACTATGACACAGACAACACCTTGACCCAGAGAATCAAGCTGTGCCTGATACAAAATTAGCAGTGGTTTGCATTCTGTTTGGTAATGACTCTTCCATAAACCCTGCTATTCAGAGTGCCATTCATCCATGATACTCTTGTTTTATTCTTACAAAAGGCTTCCAGTAGACATGGTCATCAGCCGAATCTCACTATAATAAAAGCACTTGCCTTCCAGGAAGCAGCATGATACAGTAACTCAGTCAGTCCCTTGGGAGGCTTCTGTTCCTCTGTCTGAGCTTTCTTCCACTTTCTTCCATGCTTGCAACTAAGAGGTCCTTGATAAAACTGTCCACAGAGTCAACACCAAAGAGTGGGGTCCAGATGAGTTCATTTTGTCTTCTGTGGTTCTGCATTTTACTGAATTGAACCTCTTCATGGTTTTTACAAATGTGGAAAATTATTTTTCTGTACCACTAACCCCAGTCTGAGGTTTTTCTGCCAGGAAGTTAGAAGGAGTTGATAATTAATTGGTAATTTAAAAACTATTAACTATATATTTAATAAGAAACTTTCTTTCCCATGCTCTATTGATAAGTTGCTAGGCCTTTTATAAGATTTTGTTTCTTAGGTCTGTGTCCTAAGAAAACATCATGCTGTGGAACCCATCCTAATTTTCCTCCAGAGCAACTGAGATCTGGAAGCCTGGCTGGACCAGAAGAGGATAGCCATCTACCAGGCTACACTCTCCACATGAGAATCACATATTTCTCCCATCCAGTGGTACAGCCAGGCCTGTAGAGCACAGCAGAGCTCTGTGCCCCGTGCCACATTCTTCCACAGTTCCATCACCCAGGAAAAGAAACAAATCCGTACTCTCGAGAAGAAAATTCACAGCCACCTCCTCCACCTCACTATTTACTAGTCTGAGACACAATTTGAAATTTGATAACCAGACTGAAGACATGTTACTTAGCTGGTAAAACACCCCAAGTCTTGAAGAGTAATTTGGTATGTCTCATCCTTTGTCATAATTGATAAGAAAGAAGTTAAGAGGCATAATTCACATTTTAAAACAGGCAAAGGATGTAAGGAGGAAATTTACAAAGAAACACAAACAGCCAACAGACACATCAGGACCATCAATAAAATATGACATCACACCAAGGAGTGTTACCACACAGGTGCTGGTGAGGACATGGGAAAACAAGTTGCCATTCAGGGCTGAGGACAGCATAAATCTCGGGTGTCGCTGGAGAGCAATGTCACATGCTCCGGAGTAGTTGAAAATGAACATATGCTGCCACCAAATCCTTTTGCTTCAGGCAATTCCTCTAGGAACTTTCATACTTGCTTAAGAGAAGACTTCCTTCCACACAGCTGGCTGTTTTAGTTACTACATCAAGTTGGGAGAAGTTGCCTCAGTACCATTGATGACATCAGACAAATCTGATATAGTGGTGGAATAAGCCATCGTTAACATGAATTCCTGATTACATTGGTGTTAAAGGAGACCTGAAAAATAGGAAATGTAGCAAAAGAAAAAAATCATAATATACTATTTATGTGCATTAAAAAAAATGCCACATGTTGAGAATATGTATATCTAAAGGTAAGAAAATCTAGACAGGCGGTTTGCGCTGGGAGTCGGTGGCCCCATGCAGGGCACTTAGGAACCGACAGCCTTGGCATGGACTGGTATCCTGTTGACTGCGGTTTGCAGGGTCTGCCATGGAGTCAGAGCAGATGCTGGAGGGCCAGACGCAGGTTGCAGAAAACCCTCACTCCGAGTACGGTCTCACAGACAACGTTGAGAGGATAGTCGAAAATGAGAAGATTAATGCAGAGAAGTCATCAAAACAGAAGGTGGATCTACAGTCTTTGCCAACCCGTGCCCACCTGGATCAGACAGTTGTGCCTATCTTATTACAGGGTCTTGCTGTGCTTGCTAAGGAAAGACCGCCAAATCCCATTGAGTTTCTAGCATCTTATCTTTTAAAAAATAAGGCACAGTTTGAAGATCAAAATTGATTACTTGGGAAGAAATGAAACATTTGGTTGCTACTGTAGATTTACATGATTACGAGGCAGCTTTAATTGCCATGATTCCCCTCCCCTCTCTGGAACCTTCAGGACCACAGAACTCTCTTCTGAAGTTGCAGAAGAGAACATATCCCCTTGTCTAATTTAATTACCATACTTATTTAATGAGTATCATCTGTGCACTTTTTTTCTCAGATTGTCTTTTACTTTGATTTTGAAAAGACCTTCAAAATAAACTGTTAAAATACCAAAAAAAAAAGAAAGAAAGAAAAAGAAAATCTAGACAGAATATATACAACTTTGAACTTAGTTACTATGATTGGGAAGTAAATAAAGGGATTTGTATCATCTGTGATGTTTTATTCATTTCTAAAGAAAAGAGATGATGCAAACACAGCAAAAGAAAAAGTAATAGTTTTAATAAAATACAACAATGAACAAACAAACAAAAAACCTGGAAGCTGGCTTCTATGGTGGCCAGAGAGGAATGCATCAAGCTGGAGACTTCAAGATGATGGTATTGACTACTGACAATACGATTCATCCAACAGGGAACAGACTTCAGCTGCAAGACTGGTCCCTCACCACCTCAGACAAGAAAGGAAAGAAAGAGCTGGAGCAATGACTCAGATGTTAAGAGCCCTTGCTTCTCTCGAAGAAGACCAGAGTTTGTTCCTAACACCCACAGAGTGTCTCACAATTGCCTGTGACTCTAGTTCCAGATGCCCTCTGAACAGGGAGGGGAAGAGGACAAAGGAGATAGTTCCAGAGCTTATGTAGGTCATTTAGGTTTCCAAGCTCAATGTGTGCAGATTCCTAAGGGGGAAGGACATCCACATTGTCTGTAAGTAATAGAACAGTCTCTATTTCTGCTGAGCCATAGAAAGGCAAAAAGAGTTGGTCACACTGGAACTGATCCGCCCATAGATGGAGCCCTTAGATAAGATGCTCAGCTTTTGGAAAGCCTACTCTATCCTAGATGAGTGGTCGATGGCCAGGGACATCCAGGTACCTTCTAGAAGAATTTATAATTAAAGGACATTGAACAGGTCAACTTTCTGCAGGAGGATTTGTCGCTCACAGTGTCCTGGAGGGGATGGGTCTGGCAAAGCCCCTACCAGACAATAATACTGTCCAGGCTCTGGAGGCAGAGCCCGTGACGCAGTATCTAAAGAACTCACTTCTTGTTCCGTGGTGACTGTACATTTGAAAGGGGAAAGAACCTGGGCTTTCTTGTGTATTGTGTTTCTTCACGCAGTAAACTGTTCTAAGCCAATCAAAAGTGCCACAGTGCTGGTATCTGGAGTGAGGAATAGGTTGATCCCACTGAAAGTTAGGAAAGACTCTAGCCCTCAAGAGTGCTTCCATGTACAAAGTGTGTATTGAGTTGTGGATAACACAAAACTGATCTTACTGATTTACACCCCCATGTTTAAAAAAAAACACAGGTCTTGGTATGATTTAGGCTTAGCACCACTTGGGAAAGGGTAATTAAGTCTCCATTCAGAATACTAATCTCTCAACTATATTTTCTATCAAAAGACCTTGAGAATTCTTTTGAGCCCCAAAAGGCCTTTACCTTTCAAAGAGAATGAAAAAATTGATAGTGGATCTCATCAGTCATGGGCCTGCACCAACAAATAGTAAAAAAGTTAGGTTTTTATTTAATTCATTTTAATTAAAATATAATTACACCCTTTGCCCTCTTTTTTGAATGAGTATTGGACATTTGAATACTTGTCCCCAGTTGATGGCTGTTTTCTAAGTATTAGGAGATGTGGCCTTGTTCGAGGTGTACCACTAGGGTCAGTTCATGAGGTTTCAGCATCTCCGTGTGCTTCCTTTGCCTTATGCTTGTGGTTCTGAGATGTGAGCTCTCAGCTGTTCCTGCCATCGTGCCTTTGCTCCATCATCATAGACTCTAACCCTCTGGACCACAAGCCCCAGTACACCCTTCCTTTATAAGCTGATTTGGACATGGTGTCCTAAAATAGCTATGGGAAATCAGTGTGTGTGTGTGTGTGTGTGTGTGTGTGTGTGTGTGTGTGTGTGTGCATACACGCGCACACTCAAATATATAAAATACAACTGGCTGAGTTTATTTTTGTTGTGTGTATATGATTTCAGGGCTGAATATTTTGTGTTAGATAACCAATTATGAGTCTTGTTCGTTCATGGGAAAGGTAAAGTCTCTCTCTCTCTCTCTCTCTCTCTCTCTCTCTCTCTCTCTCTCTCTCTGCAAGGAAACTCAAAAGATTATGTTAAATGAGGTAACTATGACTCGGAAAGACAAATGCCATATGTTCTCTCTCTTCTGCATTTTCTAGCTCTAAATCTTCAGATGCAAGTATATAACATGGAGTGATTGCAGAAACCTGGAAACTATGAACAGATCATGGGTGGGTAGGGGAGCTTGGGGAAGGGATAGCAGGATACAGGTGATATGAAGGAGGAAATGGGGAAAATGGAGAGGTGTTCAAATTGGAGAGAGGAGGAAAGTCAATACACAAGGAGGAAGGAGAGACACATTAACACCAAGGTTGTTCATTAAAGCCTGGAGGTATCATATTATTCTACAGTTATCTAAAATTATATAATACACACACACATGCATGTATACATAATACATACCTAGGTCCAGTGACTCCCAAAACAATACAGGCTATTATTGCTGCCCTTGACGGCCTCTCAGAGACTGAAGGTAAGTCCTTATTGCTGAAGACACTGCACACTTAGGGCATGGATTGTTCATGCTTGATCTAACATGAAATCCTTCTTCCTGCTCTCTAGCTTCCATAGTAGCAGAAAGTATTGTGCAGATGACTAAGGGAGTGAAGAGTTCTATCTGACTGTGACACCTATGAACTACAACACTGACCAGCATGGCAATATATTGACAAAGGAGTAATAATTGTGCTCCAATGCTGTGGGTAACCAACAACTAACTGTCTGTGTGAACTTAAAGCCCACTGGACAGGAGGGAGATCAGACTTGGTACTAGAAACCCAGCCAACTACCCAGGTTAGTGAAGCCGTGGATCTTAGAGGAAAATCTACCGTCACCATTTTCCCAGCCAGACTAATTCCAAATGACATTTTGAATCTTCTCCTTATTCCCACAGATAAATGCAGTTCTCGACCCTTCGTTTTTCTCTTTAGTAAGCAAATAGAAATTATTTAAAAAAAAAATCACAACAGACACACTTCAGAGATCAATAGGTCATGCGGAGCCCAGCCACAAAAGATACATCTTCCATTCAACTCCTGAACCTAAGGCTTAGGGGAAGAGTGCGCAGAAACACCGTAAGAGCCAGAGGATCAGAAAGTCAACTGTGAGACTCTTTGTCCTAGAGACAGTTGCCTAAACAAGACCAGAAAAAATAACAATATCAATAGGCATGTTAACATGGAATCCCACCCCTAGACGAAGAACTAAAGTTAGTTTTAAGAAGGAGTCAGAAACAATAAAAGTTACAAACTCATCCCTAGTTTGAGTGACATTTGAGCTCTAGGCCATACCCTAGATTTGATAGTTGGTATTTTTGTGCATAATAGAAAATTCAAGGCTCAGGAATGTCCATGTGTTTCCTGTGACTGATTTTCACACAGATGTCTTTGTCACTCGAAGAGGCACAGATCCCTGAAGCTAGTTAGAGATCCCCACAGCCAGGTCACTAAGGAAATGCCAGGTTACCCACAAGCATTTCAGGAGTCCTGGAAATTCTCTAACAGACAAATCCAAACCCACAGAGCACAATTTTAATAGGGCCAGATTGGCCCATAAGGTATGTAAGCCTTTGCTCCATTTGAGTCCTCACACTTACTGGAGAGCCGGGGGAGAAACACACAAGGTCCGTGGACCTCTGGGGACATTTCTTTGGGATTCAATAGCTGTCTCCAAGGGAGAACTGTGTTTGCCCAGTGCCCTCCACATCCTCCAGGACCCCCAGAAACTTGTTAGCTGCATCCAAGCACACATTAGGCAGCAAAGCCAGCAAGAATCGCTCTGATCTTCTAACCACAAGTTGTGAACTCCTCACTCCGAGCCAAAGTGCATAGCTGGGTTAGGGGTGTGGGTACGGAAGGAGAGAAGAGGACAAGCTTCCTTTGCTCTAGGTTTCGTCTTGAACCACAAGGACATTTTCCACATTTCCATTATTTCTGGCATGAGGCCATAGCATAGGAAGGCCGAATTTTTGTTGAGAGAAGAGATATGGATTCTGGTGAGGGAGCAAGGGAGGTAGGGAAGGAAGAAAAGAGTAAGCCAGAGATTAAGAAGAGAGAAACATAACAGGCAGAGGGGAGCGGTGAGTGATCTTGAGAAAGGTGGAACAACCAGATAGGTGTCTGAATAGCAAGGTTATGTGACGGAGTTGGGTTTGTAGATTTCGTTATTAAAACAGGTTCAGTCAGTGCATAATCGCCTTTACTACACTAGTGCTATGTCAGTTCTGTGTCTAGTTCTGTGTCAGTCAACATAACTCTCATATTCTTGAGGCAGCATAGCTGTGGACCAATATTAAATAAAATGTGAAGGCTTCTTCCAAGTAAGTCCATGATGTAATTCTCATCTCTCTTCCTGAAAACAAAAACAAATAACATTCACTCAGAAATACATTGGCTTAAAAGGCACTCAGACCAACTGTGGATTATACCCATGTCTCATTAAATGATGTGAGTGCTCGGCTTTCTCTTCCATTCCAGAAGGCAAGCAGAGTGCAGATTGTTGGCTAGAGAAGTAACTTCAGATTCCGCAGATTTTACTCTTCAAGAGTTACTGTCACTTGGCATTGAGATGGTTAATGGTTGGACACAATTCATGAATACTTATGGAGAGATCGAGATCTGCTATTTCGATTTGAGACCCAGAGCATCCAGAGCTTACCTTCCCAGAGGTTCCCAGCACAAATGTTGCTTTTGGCTAGACATGGAAGACATGGTGGGAAACTTTCCTCCAACCCACCATGACACAGGCATACAGGAAGTCATGTCATCCAAAGAGTAAAAGCAACCTGGCTCAGAGCAAATACAAGCTACATTCTGAGACCCTCTGTGTCCCAGCAAAGGGACAGGAGAGCAAAGATAGAGAGGTAAACAAGAGGAGTGGGTGTCAGCACCACCACAAGCATTGCAGGAGGACAGGAAGGCTGTGTACACAGCAGTCACAGGGATGAAAACACAAACAGGCGGAGAGGGTGAAGGTGGGGGACTCGCGCCTTCCTGCCTTTCATGGATCACACCATCTTGAGTCAATGGATGCTTGACTCTGCAGCAGGAGTTTGGTTCTCAGCATCCATGTGGGGGGCTCACGACCACCTGTCTCTCCAGCTCCAGGGGGTCTGATTCTGGCCTTCATGGGCACTGGCACACATGAACAAACCACACTCACACACACACACACACACACACACACACAAATATAAATAAATAAATCTTTCTTTAAATGAGAGAGAAACAAAAGGTTGACATTTAAATCCAGCTAGGATCAAGCTTGAAGAACTCTGATAAGTTGTAGCAACAGAAGGCACCAGTGTCGGCTCAATACCCCAGGGGAATGTTTCAAACATAATTGGAATTTGTCACCTTTAGCTGGGGTCAGTGGACATATTCGCCTCATTGACAGTCTGTTTAATCATTTATTCTCTTCAGTTGGATGTCAGAGAGTTCTCTGGTGAAGGTTAATTCAAAATTTAAGATGCGATAGAAAATGATTTAGAAACCTCAGCAAGTTTTATTTAAAACTCACAAGCTATTAGTCAGTGATTACACAGCTTCCTGCAATAATCAGTGTTTGTAGACTTTGTCCTCAGCCCTCTGCTGGGCACTCTGTACTTCTTTCTTTGTGAACTCACCTTCCTCTCCCCTCCCCAAACACGATGGTTTCAAGGCATGTCTCTCATGGAAGGGAAACATCAGAATGAAAGGAGACCTCCCTCCAGATGCATCTGGCATGATCACTAGTGAAGCCCCAGCACCTAACACTCTTCTCATAGTTTGTACTCAAAAAATGTAGACAGAGAGAGACAGACAGAAGAAAGAGAGGGAGGGAGGGACGGACGGACGGACAGATGGACGGAGGGACAGAGGGAGGGAGGAAGGAAGGAAGTCTGTCCAGTGAACATGTCTTGCCCTTGTACTCAGAATTTATCCTTAATTTCCTGGAACTATTCTGTAACAACACAATGGAATTTCATTCAGCCATTAAAAACAAATGTATGTCATTTACATAGAAAATGATGGATCTGAAGACCATCACACTAAGCAAAATGAATGTGTCTCAGAAAGACAAATACGGCATCTATTCTCTCATACAAGAACTTGGATTATACACTTAGATAAAACATGAAAGTAGAAGGAGGTGGCTTGAGAGGAGGAAGGGGGAAGGGAGGGAGAGGAAGAAGTGTGAAAAGATAATGAGCTGAATATGTAAAATAGATGATAGGCCTGAGTGAAAAATCCGTTAGGAAATCCACCACTTTGGACAATATACACCCACACAAAATTGAAACCACTGAAAGGAGGGTGTAGGGAATCCACTTCACGTTGCCCACACTCTCCTTCTCTGAGCCCTGCATCAGTTCCTTCAATATCCATTTGCCTCAAAGCCACCATATACATGTCAAGTGAATAATATGATACGTTTCTTTTTGTGACTTTCCATTCTCTCCCTATTAGATACCCAGAACACTGGTAACCATCAAACTACAGAGTTCCAAATCCAAGAATACAGTGGCATTGTGTTTGTGCTTCAACCAACCAGAGAGGCACAGTGACCAAAGAGCACACAGTGAGTGGTCCATTCGCTGCTGCTGGCCTGGGAATGTCACCTCACCATTCTGCATCCCCATTTTATTTATAAAATTCGATGCTTAGGATGGATATTTTTCAAGAACATATCCAAACTAAAATATTGCTATTGGTACCCTGCCAACTCCACAGACTTCCATGTTCATTTCATATTTCTCTTGCCCTAAAATCATGCATCTGTTTCACCCTAGACAGGCAAGTTACGTTCCCTTCCAAGCAGGCCTTCTCCTTCACCCTCCACAGGTTCACAGGCAGCAACTGACACTGACTGTGCCTCATGCCACTTTTTTCTCAGTTAATGCAGTCTTCCCTGTCTCTTTAACAGCCCAAAGTCCTCCTTCAAGGCCTGACTCAAGTCCAGCTTTCATGAACTCCCCCTCAGTCAGCTGTCTAGCTGGATACCCTGTTTTCCAGGTCCCTACAGCAAAGCATTACAGGGTACCCTGAAGACAGACACTCTCAGAGTGGAAAGCTGTGCAGGGAAGGAAGACTGAATCTTGAAAAGAAGGAAATGGTACCAGGTTCTCAACCTTTAGAATCGTGTGTTGTAGTCTGCGGTGCCACGATGCTGTAATCCAAGCACTGTGGAGGCACGGGTAGGATTGCTAATTCAAAGCCAGCCTGGGTCATAGCGTATGGTCCTGTCTAAAACATAGATAAATGGGAACCAGGGGGAAAGTTCAGTTAATGAAGTGCTGCTGAGTGAGTATGAGCACCTGAGTTCAGTTCTGCAGCACCCATGTAAAGAGCCTAGAATGGGGCACACATCTCTAATCCAGCCCTAGGGAGGAAGGAAACAGGTGGGTGGATCTTTAGCTTGCTGGCTGGCCATTCTAGCCAGATCAAAAGTTCTAAGTTCAGTGACAGCAGCGAGGGAAGACACGTGACCGTGGCCTGTGGCCTCCACATGTACACATGTGAATGTTCACTCACACATTTGTGCACACACATACGCAAGCACCATTCTCCACATGCACACACGTGAATGTGCACTCATACACATGTGTACACACATAAGCACCAAGCACCCACACACAACTGTGGGATACAGAACAAAATCCAAAGTTGTGAATGTAGAAAAAAGATTTGGGGGGAACAGGGGAGCCTGGTGAGGGTGGGTGGGAGATAAGAGAGGGCACAGGGAGACTAACCAGAATGTATTATATAATGTGTAAAATTGTCAAAAATATATATATATTTATTTATAAAAACAGAAAAATATGTAAATGTAAATAAATAAAATCATATTCTAAAACAAATATTTCCAGCCAATTCTTTCTTAGCTATGTTCTTTACATGTATAAATGACAGGGACAAAAACTTATTTACTTAGCAATTAATATACAAGAATTTTCATCTGGAAAAACAATATATGTGTTACAAGAGATGGAGAGGATACCTTAAGAACTAGGAATGCAGCTCAATGGGAGAGTGCTTATGGATCATGCACAAAACTCTGAACTTGGTATCTCCCATTACAATAAAAGATGTGAAAGGAAGACTTTGAATGGATAAAACTGCAGAGAACAAGTCCAAATAAGAAAGACGTGTCCCCAGATGCCCGTAAGAAGGCTATTCTCACTAACTGCAGGCATATGCTAAAGTAACAAGATACTTCATGATGATCTCCGTATTGTCTAGAGGTTCTGACATAGTTCTATGGCAATAACAACCAAGGAAAGGTAGCCTCGCATTCCCAGAAGAGCTGTTCCCACACACACGGCTCCTACAAACAACCCTGCCTTGGCCATCTTAAGTGCAGCGTACCTGCAACCTTCTGAAGAGAAGCTCAGAGGCATATCTGAACACAAAAACCGAGGCCCAAATACCCATTTACAAAACTACAAATATGTGATCCAGTTTGGGAGAAAAACAGATTGAAGTGAGACTATTTCTTCCTCCTTACTGACACAGATAACTGTCTATTTTGCAAGGTTTTGTGAAAATTAAAAATGATGCCTTTCAACACTCTGCAGAGAGCCCGTCCTGTCCGTTAGGTCATGAATAGGAGTCATTATTATGTACCAGACATTTAGCCAGCCACAGAAACTGGGTCCGGCCAAGGCATTTGCTTCTCCATCTCCAGCACAAATATTTACTCTTTATATGAAAAATTCTTTTCCTGTTTTATATGAAACTTTCTTTCCCCAGTAAACAACTATAAATCTCAAGTACACATCTGGATCTCAGGAAAGCCCAACAGAAATCAGACAGAGGATGAAAGGTTCTGCAGTTTTGTCCTACAGCGTTACAGCCCGTGGGGGCCTCCATCGAGAGTCACACATACAACACTGACACTTGTCCTAACCCCACCAGGGAGCAAACATCCTGCTGTCCCCTTACCATTCTGAATATTGTCTTTAGTAATGGGGGAAAGTGAGAAAGAAAGAAAACACCACAGGAAGCACAGGCAAGTGAAGAGGCAAGTGGATAAGCCATGGCAAGCGTCACGCGGAACACTTCATTCTTAGGAAGATGGCTAGCTCTGTAGACACGGATGGCCGCGCTGTTGAGAATGGCCTCCTTGCATGCTTCTCGGCCAAACTGAAGGACACTGAGCCTTACCTCATATTTTTCCATGTTACCATGACTATTCATGTCGGGACAAGCATGTGTCTGTCTTGGAACACATTCATTTCGGTGTCTGGAATACACAAGCTCTTTCTCTTTTCAAACTTGAAAGAGTCTGTCACGTTGACCTTGGATGTCTTACAACCGCACTCAAGCCAGCTGACTTAATTGGCTTAGATGCTTTTAGGCATGGTACAAAGGCCCTCACCCTCGGGATAACAACACCCTATTTCTAAAAACAGCCTGTGGGAAATTTACAGGGTCATGTTCACATTATTTACATGCAAATGGGAAAAGAAAATATATTCCAGAAGGTCACATTCTAAGCAAAAACACAAGAAGAACTTACAAATACACATGAGACAGACAGCCTGTTAGCATCATCTAAGAGTGCCCCAGACAGGGAGCCAACTGCATGAGTGACTACAAAGGGCGTGGGCAAAATCCCATGATCCTTAGCACCAGATGAGTTATTTATGTTAATTTTAGAGAGAGAAATTTTTGCCTGACATTTAAATTGTTGAATATAAATACAATGTAAAATATATGCATTTTAAAATCCCATTTGTATTATAATCACTGTGTGTTGGTCTGAGGGCAGGAAGAAAGTCAGGCTTTCTCTAGGCATCCTCAGAACAGGAAGGGGCTAGTACACACTCAGCGCACTGCTTCCTCAAAGTTCAGGCTCACTGTGATGCTCAGACCTGATGTCTTCAGAGTAGCATTCGAAGTCAGCCCATTACCATCCTTCATCCAGTTAGAAGTTAATTTTTATTTTAGGAATTTCATTTGTAAAAAGATGTGATAGCAAATTAATTCTATTGTTTGAAAATGGTATGATTTAAGCGGTTGTTTAAATTAATCTTTAAAATGCAATTTAAAAAATAACAGTTTGTTAATAACGGATAAATTATTAGTAGTGTGTAACATTCAAAGAAACCAAATTTGATTTATAAAATAAACAGATGTCTTCAATAGCCTGGTAGACCATGGTTTATCACCCAAGTTCTCAGTTCTCTGAAAAGGGCCTACCCTGCTTTGTTGAGAGAAATGTTGGCTTGTATCGCCATCTTCTGGTCAGATTCATGTATTAAACGAGTGGGGGGGGTGGCTTTCAATCTTAACGAAACAAGTCAGAGTGAGTTCCACAAATTATACCTAAAATACGAACGTACAGTGTGTCCTTTGAAGAAACCCTCAAACTATAATTGGTAGTTAATATTAAAACCCACTGTGTGATAAAACCTAAGCACTAGGAAGAACCTGCAGAGTTTAGAATGGAAAGAAAAAAACAAAAGGCTCTATAATAATATGAAAAAGAAACTTCCACTAGAATAGTGCTAGGAGAAGAACATGGAGTGTGTTTCTAAAAATGTGAAAATAGTGGATTGTGGGAAAGTGATCAGAGTTGTATAAAGAGGGCAACCAAGATGGCGGACTGTTGTCCGTCTGATTAGCGAAGATAGATAAACAGTCCCTAAGTGGATGCTTGCAAGAAATCATTCTAGATATGTTAAAGGGACTGATACCAGCCATCCCAAATCCCACTCCACAATTTGCAGCACACACACAATCTTGAAATAAACTGAGAGCATGTGACGGGCCTGGCCCTAGGCCCTCTCCTGTTCTGCTTCTGCCAGAGGAAAACACCACCAGTTTGCAGTGCAGTGTTGTGGAAACATGGTCATGGTCGCACGAAACAAGGCATACAGTCAGAGAACTTACCTTAAAAGACAAAGTTACGTCATTTCTTTCCAAATTAGTTTGCTTATTTTAAATTCATATACAGGTATGTCTAAAATATGAAAGTTCGGATATACCCCAACTCTCCATTGTGGAGCAACAGCTCTTTTGGCATAAAAATCTTCTCTTTAAAGAGGATCCTTCTGAGCTCTTTAAAACTGTGAACTTGTGGTGGGAATGGAGGGTGGGCTGGGGGGAAGGGGAGGGGGCCAGGAAGGGGGAGAACAAGGGAATCTGTGGCTGTTATATAGAACTGAATGGTATTGTAAAGTAAAATAAAAGGGGAAAAAAAACTGTGAACTTGTGGATGAGTTGAAAGCAAGTTTTGGTGACCAAGACTAGAGGCTCCCCAGCTTGATGGCTGGGTTCTACATTAGCTTCGCTGGTTTTCTAGCTGTGTGAACTCAGAAGAGTGATTTAGCATCTCTGTGCTTCCATGTCTTTATCCACGAAAAGGATATAATTATATTTAAGCACACACGTGTGCATGCGCGCACACACACACATGCTTGTAGGGTTGCAAAATCACGTGAACCACTGTGCTTGGTGTTCACGTGGCACAGTGGTGGCCCTCACCCACTGTGGGAGGGGGACGTTTCTGTCAAGGTCAGGGGAGGGAGAAGGTAGCACATCTGGTCTAGGTAGAGAGACAGCATCGTCAATGCTTGATGTCTCCTTGAGAAGCAGGTAAAAGTTCACCTTTGGGAAATGGAGGAAGACGTCACGAGCGCTGTTGTTTAGGAACATTCGTTCTCCCTTTCACCTCACTCTGAATTCAGGGGTGTTTCCATTTGGGCATCAAATTAGCAACAGGATTTCCTGCCCACTTCAGAGTCAACCCCAACCAGCTAGAAAAAGGAGGAAGTTTCTAGAAAGAGTACACCCCACTGCTGACTAGACACAGAGCTTCTTGGCCTTGAGAATGAAGATGGATAGTTAGATCACCCGTTGCTCATCTCCTTGTGCTGAACAGGACCCACAAGTGATCTCTACGCCAGCCACACACATATTGTTGAAAACTGATTACGATATTTTTTTTCATCAAAGTGGCACCAATGTAAAGCCAGGTGTAGGAATGAATTTATCAAAATCCCAACCTAAATTTTATTTTGTTGTCTTTGTTTTATTTTATTTTAATACTTAGGCTTGAGTCCAGAGTTTTATGAATACTATGTTCAAGCAGCCTACCACTGAACTACATCTCAGCCTCTTTTACCTTCTATCTTCAGAGTCTCTCTAACTTATTCATTTGACCTTGAATTCACTCGTGGCATAGGCTGGTCTTGAATAGATTTTCTAAGCCAGCCAGGCCTTGAATTTGAGATCCTAAGGCCTCAACCTCCCAAGTGGCTGAGATTACAAATTTGTGCCACTGTGCCCGACTAGAAAATATTACTTATGTTGTGAATTTATCTCCTAACAGAATTTTAAAAATAATGATGCCCCCACCAAGAAAATGCTGTATTGTCTCACAAATAATCGAAGAATTCAAAATAAACATTTTCACAGATTTTCTGACTTTCTTCAAGCGCAATTTATCCTAGACTTGTATTTCAGTTCCTAGTTTTTGTAATTCCCGTATTATAAACTTTAGAACTTTGGGGTTATATCCTAGCTCAGTTGTTTTTTATAAAACTGGTAGGGGATATGTCCTGACTCTTCTAATTGTTAATTCAAATGCAATAATGTATGTTTCAGATCTGTGAAGTTTTCCAGAGATGACAAATTTTCACAATGTCAACACTACTTTGTAATTAGCACTGAATTAAAAAAAAAAAAAAACTAAATCTTCCCGGCACCTCAGAAGGACAGGCCTTCCTTTCTTTAACCACCACCTTCCAAGAACTTCCTCTGTGCTGACTTTCTGCAGCATAGTTCAACGTATCGGCTGGCTATTGCTGTGTAACAAACAAAGGTAAAACATCAGTGTTTTGTGGGTGGCTGGGTAGTCAGAGCTGCATAACCAGGCTGGGGTCCTGCCGATGACTAGAGGTGGGGCACATTTGCTCTCTAGGAGGCTGGCCAGGACACAGGAAATATGCAAACCTCTTGTTTTCACAAGATATCATCA
Organism: Peromyscus maniculatus bairdii; assembly: GCF_049852395.1. Taxonomy (NCBI): domain Eukaryota; kingdom Metazoa; phylum Chordata; class Mammalia; order Rodentia; family Cricetidae; genus Peromyscus; species Peromyscus maniculatus. The sequence continues at coordinate 95,011,008 of NC_134855.1, read as the reverse complement.
GTGAGAATTAAAACTAAGGTAGCAAGATATTTGTGCTAGACTCAACTTCTGTCTTTATAAAAAAGTTTGTGTTATTTATCATGGATTTTTGCATTAATTGATTTTAATAACTATTGCATTATAATGCCATTTTTACTGCTACCTTATTGTAGATGTAACCAACCGTCTTATTAAATAAGAAACACAGAAACAATGTAAAAGAGAAAGCCGAGAGGTCAGAGCTCAGAGCTAAAATCTCACCCTTCCTCCTGCTGTCCCAGCTTCGCGAAAAGAGACCTACTTCCTGTCGGTTCGTATTTTTAAAGTATGTTGTTCTGCCTTCTCATTGGTTGTAAACCCAAACACATGACTGCCTCGTCACTGTCTGAATGTACAGCCCCCTAGGTCTTAAAGGCATATGTCTCCAATGCTGGCTGTATCCCTGAACACACAGAGATCTTATGGGATTAAAGGCGTGTGCCACCACCGCCACACTCTTGCTATGGCTCTAATAGCTCTGACCCTGAACACACAGATATCTATGGGATTAAAGGCGTGTGCCACCACCGCCACACTCTTGCTATGGCTCTAATAGCTCTGACCCCCAGACAACTTTATTTATTAACATACAATCAAATTAATATTTCAGTACAAATCAAAATAATATTTCAATACAATTAGATTACCACCACACCTTATGCTTTTGGAACCCCATGAATGTTATGTGTCTGCCTCCTTGTGGTCCTGGTCCTTCTGGAGAAATGGACTATGCGTCTTCATTCAAAATTGCCGTAGTCACGTGACAAAGAGGGTGGGTTTTAGGATAGACAGAATCAGAGCTATTTGAGCCATCAGCTCACAATTTATAGTTGTGTACATGGAAATGTATGTCATATACTCCGTTGAGGCTGGACTTTCTCAGTGTTGCATTGTGGAAAACACCCACTGTGCTGTATATAGTTCTCATGATGAGCCTCCCTGCCGTGTGGAATCCCATTCTGGGAATATGCCACAAAATTGACGGGCTTTTGAGTAGAACCAATGTATGCTGTGGGATGGTCTGTATGTCAAATTGCTCTGATTGGTCAATAAATAAAACACTGATTGGCCAGTGGCCAGGCAGTAAGTATAGGCGGGACTAACAGAGAGGAGAAAGGAGGGAACAGGAAGACAGAGGGAGACACTGCCAGCCACTATGACAAGCAGCATGTGAAGATGCCGGTAAGCCACGAGCCACATGACAAGGTATAGATTTATGGAAATGGATTAATTTAAGCTATAAGAATAGTTAGCAAGAAGCCTGCCACAGCCATACAGTTTGTATGCAATATAAGTCTCTGTGTTTACTTGGTTGGGTCTGAGCAGCTGTGGGACTGGCAGGTGACAAAGATTTTTCCTGACTGTGGGCAAGGCAGGAAAACTCTAGCTACACATGTATATTCCAAGTAGTGTTGATATGAACAGTCTAGCTGAAGTTTCTGTTACTAGGTATCTATGTCTTCATTGAGCATGTGCCTAGGAGTAGAACTGCTGGGTCGGAGAGTTAGTGGATGCTGCCAGATTCCCAACAACTCCCATCAATTTACTAAAGGTTTGAATACCTCATGTGTACACCTCCCAAGGTGTGGTGATGGTGGTGTTCTTTCTCAAGATTGTCCCTGGTTCTTTATCCTTCTAAGTTAATTTGAGAAGCACCTTGTCAGTTTCCAGAAGAGAAAACATCTGCTGGAATCATTTTTACTGCCTTTGCTCTGAATCCACTCTGAAGGAGAACTGACTGATGCCTGTACGGCATGCCTCGGTGTCTTTGTAAGTTTTAAGCCAGTGTCCCTTACCCCTGTATATCTAGGAATATATGGAAGATAAAGGAATATATGGCACACACTTGAGTAAGATAGGTAGATGTAGCAGGAATCTTAAAAGTTCTTATTGATAAAATCAAACCCGGAGCCAGGTATTGGGGTGAACTGGAAGATCAGAGAACAAGCCACAGCTAACCTCACCTGGTCAACTTCTCAGCTGGTCTTGTTTCCTCAGACTGGAAGCTTCTGTGTCCTCATCCCAATGGCTCTCAGCTGAACTGCTGCTCGAAAGCCTGACGCTTAACCAGCCAAATGCTTCTAGTTTCTGGTCCTCATGCCTTATATACCTTTCTGCTTTCTACCATCACTCCCTAGGATTAAAGGCTTGCTTTCTGGGATTAAAGGCGTGAGTCACCATGCCTGGCTGTTTCCAATGTGGCCTTGAACTCACAGAGATCCCAGATGGATTTCTGCCTCTGGAATGCTAGGATTAAAGGTGTGTGCTGTCACTGCCTAACTAGTGGCTTTTCTGTTCTCTGACCCCAGATAAGTTTATTAAGGTACACAATATTTTGGGGAACACAATACCACCACAGGTAGATGATGCATATATCGCTAGACGGTCCTTGTAAATAAACGCTTAGTGCAGACTTCAGCATGAATGAGTTTCCAGCCACAGCATGCATTTCACAGGCACCCAAACTCATTCCTCTTTTCCATTCCTGGGGGTTTGCTTGGGCTCTTCAGGTAGGCAGAACACCTTCCTGGCATCCATCCCTCCTGCCTGGCGACAGCTAATCTTTCTGAAGAACTTACCAAGTCCCATCTGTGCTCCCACCACAGTGTGGCTTGCTGTCAAGGCCCCACATTGTATTGTGATGAGCTGCTCAGAGGCCATGCGCCATAAGCTGACAACCAGGGCAACCCTGGCTGTAGGTAGATTTGTGCCGCACTGAATACGTGTGACGGTTCCACTTTGAACTGTGCCGTTTGGTTTAGGTTTCTTTATTGGTTTGTTTCTGTTTATAGGATATCATTGAATTTAAAGTTATTCAGAGGTGTTTGGTATTATGGTTTGGCAAAGTGGTGTTTAGACACTGACTTTTGTCTCATTATTCATTTGGCTTGAAAATGTCCCACTTACAGTCTACAACAAGGACTTACAGCACGTGCATTGTCTGTGCTTTACAATATGGTTTGTCAGTTTTAGAAGCAAACCAACATTGATTGTGGGTTTGTTTGGGTTTTTTGCTTGTTTGTTTGTTTTTGGCTTTTGGTTTGTTTTTGTTTTGTTTTGTTTTGTTTTTCCCAGCCAACTGGAGCTCCTGGGAAGATCTATGCCTTTTTGTACCACTAGATGGCAGCTTTCCTCTCAATATGATAGGCGTGACTAAGACAGGTTCTGTCACTCAGGAAGTCTGGATAAGGCATGCTGGACCAGGCTGCACAGCTTAGCTTGGTGAAAAAAAAAAAAAAATGAGAACTAAATATTAGCATTAAAGAAAGCAGAGTCGTGGGGAAAGCATCCTGTGGAAAATGGTGAAAAGTTATTTTAATTGCAATTCCAATGAAGAATTAGAGAAAAGCCAACCACAACCATATGGGGAAGAGGAGGTGTGAGAAGCAGAAACCGGCCAGCTGAAGTCGAGCAGCTGAGGACGCTTCTGTCCATGACGGTGGAGCCCAGCCCTCTGGAGGAAGGCAGACGGTGCACTGTGTAGGGGAGGAAAACTGAACCCCGAGAAACTCTCAGGTTGGATTCTCCCGTGAGGAGGGAAGTGTGGAGGCTCCACACAGCACTGAACGTGTCCCTTCCCACTGATTTCAGCTGAAATGTTTGTCAGCTCCAAATGATTGCAGGTCTCGCCCGAGGTGCTGCCCTGCGTTGAGAAAGCAGCAACAGTTGACGCTTCTTTGTTCGGTATTTGGTGCACAAAACTTGGCCCATTTTTTTTTAAATGTAAACCTCACAAGTCTATGGATTAAGCCACTCACGTGCCTTTTACACTTAAGAAACTTGGAGCTATGAGCTAATGTGTCTCCCAGGGCTGCAGAGCAAGAGATGGAGGATTCGAACCTTGCATTCTCTTGCTATCTCTCACTACTTGAGGATCCCTTAGTCCTCAGACAGACCTGAGGAGACCAGAACCTGGGAAACGCCGTCCTCTTGGTGTCTACATCCTTACAACACAACACCTTCTCAGTCACATGAGGGAGTGTTTGAATTTTCACAAACAACGAACCTCAATCATTACTTTACTTGCCCCCTTTTTCTACTGTCAACCCCACAAAAATTACTAAGATCCCAGAGCTTAGACCAAGCCCCTAGAAAGAGATGACATCACAGGGTTTGGAACTCCTAATCGACAGAGATGACAACACACGTGAATGGATTGGCTTTCTTATCTCCACCACACACTACAGAGCCTGGGTTATAAAAAGGGGGAGCCAGAAGCAAGTTATAAAGGACAGTGCACACAAGACAGCTTCTGCCAGGGCACTCTCACTGCTCACAACTGCCAACCCTCAGGCTACATCCTCTGTGGGTCTGTAAGGAAGTGAGAATACATAAGATTCGAGAAGAGGAGAGGGTAGCATGCTCCCCTGAATGCTACAGTTTCCTAAGCATCCAAGTGATGGTGCCCTCATCTGCCCACAGTTCCTGCAGAGAAACAAAACAATGTCCTGCAAATCCATCAGTCCTATGGCTCTGATGTCATCAGACCCACTCACTGGACCTCTGGACAACTTGCTCACCCCAAGAGGATACATGGCAAAGAGAAGGATGTTTTCTCTTGCATTTGCCCTAATTCTTTGCTTTGTGTCTTTAGATAGATAGAAACACATATTGCCTTTGAGTGAGTCTCGGGTTTCTTTTTTATATAGTGAGGATATTGTTAATTCGTAAAGCTGCTGTGAGAAGTAAATAAACTCCATCAAGATCCCAGCACAGAGTAGGAGATTAGCAAGTGGGGAGAGGTGTGGACCACACATCAGGAGAAGTATCCGAGGTTCCTAAGAAGGAGTCTGGCTAAGTGAAGATGCCAGAAGCAAACACCTGTGAAGAAGCAAAAATCAATAATGCCAAGAAGCATGTGGCTCTAGAAAGAGAGATGCTCACCTTGTAGAGGCACTTGGTCGGCCATGCAATGCCTGGGCTGCTTGCAGCCACCAAGGAAACCAGGGGCAGAAGAGGGAGGGTGTGTTCAGGTATAAAACATATTCCATCCTGTTGCTGTATTCATATGTAATTGGGTGATGTAACAAATTGACTCAATTTTAGCAGATGCAAACACAGCTTTACCATCACTTAGTTCTGTGGTCCCACAGACCAAATGAAGGTATCAGCGGGAATGTGTTCCTCTTGAATGCCCCAGGGGAAAATCCAGGCCTCCACTTCTTTGGCTGTTGGTAGTTGCATAGAGTTAGAGATCTGGGGCTCCTGTTCCCTTACTGGCGGCCAACTAGAGCCAAGCTTAATGCCTAGAAGTCTCTCTGATCTTGACATGCAGGTCCCAACATCAGAGAAACAGAACTGAAGCATCCAAACCTCTTCACCTTCCTTCTCTCAACATTTTTCATGATCGTGTTTCTCTGCCTCCACCCAGGGAAGGTCATCTGCTTCTGAGCATTAGACTGAGCTCACCCAAATAAGCCAGGGTAACATCCCCAGCTCCCAGTCCAGAATGCTAATCCCACTTACAAGTCCCCTTTGCCTTGTAAAGCAATATATTTAGCTTCTGAGTGTTAGGACATGAATATCTTATTCTATCTGCCACCTCATTATAGATTCAAGTTTTTATGTTGCGCCTTAATATGATAAGTGAAGTGCTGGGTGTTGATGTCAGATGTCGTTATCAGTGGGACTGGGTGGGGGAGGAAGTCTGGGATGGGTCAGGGGTGCCATGCACTGTCCCTCCTGGTTAGTGCGAGAGGTGACATAACACAAAATTCTAGGTGGGGCAGAACCTCCCCCCTGTTGCCTTCTTTCCCATCCTTCCCCAGCTTCCTTCTTGATTTATGCAAGCTGCAGCCCTGGTCTGAAACTTCTGGACACCTCTGGCTTTGGTCACGCCATTTCTCTAGGAAGCATGCATGGAGCTTTACCAGTACACCAACAGAGCCTGTGCTAGGTCCGGGGTTGGCCATAGCAGGAAATCCAGCAGTACCCCAGAAAGTCCCTGGGGCAGATGTCACACCTGCCACTTGCCCTGACTCATGACTCAGTTTCACTGCCCACCCTGGGCATTTGAAAGTAAAATGTCCAGGTCTTCTCAGTCACTTACATATATATTTATATAATATAGCATAAAGAGGCAGAAAAAGGACAAAAAAGGGTTGGTTTCTCGCTAACCCAAGCCCCTTCCGGTGGAGGCTCTCTGGCCTATATTCTGAAGCTCCAGGGCTCATGGGAGACTCTTGCTCGCTGGTGTTCTCTCAACCACAAGGATGGTGAGTCAGCACGGTGGTTAGTTCTCAGATGGCAGGCTGCAGCCCTCAGCAGAGTTCCAGGTAGGGCAGTTGCCCGGCAGACAGTCAGCCCTTGGGGCTGCCCTGCTGTTCCTTACAGTCTACAGCCTCCCAGATTGGCTAGTATCCTGGCCACACATTCATCTTGCTAAGTTCCCCTGCTCCTCAAAACCATAGCCTGAGAGGGGAAGGATCAGCTAGAAAAGAAGTCATCGATCCTGTCTGACGTGAGCCAGCCAACATGTAGCCAGCAGAAAGGAAACAGACCCAGACCCTTTGCTCCAGACCAAATCTAAGTGTGAGGGAGAGAGAAGGAATGCGTATCTAGGATACACATCCAGGTGCTGACTCCTGGGGACCAGATGCCATTCGCATCACAAAACCACGTGCTCAAGAGCCAGCCTCCAGAAGCAGATGCAGCTACCAGAAGGGCTGACCCATACCTGAGGTTAAAGTTTCTTGCCATTTATACCACAAAACCCCCAATGCTGTTTCTGTTGTCACTTCTGCTCCATCCATTTACAACTTGTTGGCAAGGGTGACATTTATGGAGTGACTTTTCAATCATCCTTGTCCTCCTCTCCAGAGATATGTTACTAACTGTGGCTGTTAGTTGAATGTAGCAGTTTGCAGCCAGGAAGAAACAAGGTGTGTGTGAGAGAGAAGAGGGGGAGGGAGGGGGAGGGAGGGGAGAGAGGGAGAGAAGAGGGAGAGAGGAAGGGGAAGGGAGGGATGAAGGGGGAGGGAGGAGGGAGGGAGGGAGGGAGGGAGGGAGGGAGGGAGGGAGGGAAGGAGGGAGGGAGAGAGGGAAGGGGTGCAGGTACCTGTAAAGGCCAAAAGAGGGCATTCAGATCTCCCAGAGCTAGAGTTACAGGGGATTGTGAATTACCCAAAGTGGATGCTGAGAACTGAACTCAAGTACTCTGGAAGACCAAGAAGCACTCAATAGCGGAGCCCTCTCTCCAGCCCCTGTGATAAATTTTGGAAAGTGTATTTTATCAGCAATAGATAAGACACTTGTCTGGCTGTCACATTCCTATCTCCGTTCAGGTTCCTTATTAAGGGCCTGAGTTTAAAGGTGTGAAGGGGTCCATATTCAAGAGAGACAAGGCAACCCCTCCTCCGGCTCATGTAATAGAGTCTCAGCTACACTAAGGCAGTGATCACTTGATGCTGGCTCCCAGCAGACCATCCCAGTTCAGTTAGATCTACCTCACTGGGTCATTATAGGTCTCTGTGGCTTTACAAAGTCATGTGAAAAGTCCAATTAATGTGCATGGCTGGCATGAAGAATCACCACTCTACACGACACATAATAGTATCAACTCATCAACATGGAGGGAAAGTGCTCTGGAGCATCTGGGAAGGCACAGCAAATTTCTTTCAAAAATGGAAAAATGGTGTTGATGGAGCAGACTGTGCTTCATCCTGATGAGATGCCCAGAAACATGGACCCCCATCTTGTGAGCAAAAACACTAAGGTGGGCAGAGAGCAAAAGCCGTAGGGGACTGGGGAGGTGGCTCCCTTGGTTAAGTGCTTGCCTCGTGAGTGTGAGAAGCCTAGTTTAGTCCCTGAAACTGAGTTTAAAAGCTTGTCGGGATGGCACATGGATTCCCTGGGGCTCACTGGCCAGGCAGCCTAACATAATTGGGAAACCTCAGGCCATTGACAGACCCTATCTCAAAGAAACAAAATGGTACCCATGAAAGACACTTAACTTAGTCCTCTGGAACACACACACACACACACACACACACACACACACACACACACACGACAAAGAGGACCTGGTTACTTACAATGTTATTGTGCAACTGAAGTCCCCAGTCCTGGCCCCACCTTCTTCTGGAACTGTCTGTTAAGGAGTCCCAGAAGGCTGATGTGACCAGCTTCCCTTGGATTTTCATCACCACCTGGAAGCGTGACCCAGTAACACAGTGCAGCTAGAAGTCTAGCCAAGACAAATCTGGGCAGCAGGCAGGAGCCAGAAGTGGGGAGGCCACACACAGAAAGGGAACTGGATCTTATCGTCAAGGGCCCAGTTCCATTTCTACTATTAAACAGAGTGCTTTGGCACTGGTGGCATAAGTCAGTGCAGAGCACTCATCAGCATGTGTACAGCTCTATCCACAGCACTCCATAGACAAGGAGAGAAGCTTGTGAAGCCTGGTATAAACTGGGTTGTTTTTGTTTGGGGCTTTTTTTTTATGTCCTCAAAATCCTCTCCTGAAAATGCAGCTTATCATCTAAACAGGGAGTTGCCAAGTTAAAAAGAAGGAGGAGGAGGAAGAAGAAGATGAAGAAGGAGAAGGAAAGAAAGAAAGAAGGAAGGAAGGAAGGAAGGAAGGAAGGAAGGAAGGAAGGAAGGAAGGAAGGAAGGAAAGAAGAAAAAAAGAATTGGGGAGAAAGGCTAGTTCGGGTAATTTTAAAAATAATAGCTTGAATCCAAATTCCATATTGTCTTAGATTTCAGTTTAAAAAAAAAAGCATGCAGTAATTTTGCTCATCTTTGCAGTAACCTCAGTGACTAATGACTCAAACCACTGTTTCAACTGAATTTATTCTTCTGGCTAATAATTTTCCATTTGAGGTCTCCAAATTAAACATGGGGAAAGTAATTATTATTTGGTCATCACAAAATAATAAAGTCACCCATGAAAATAAGCCACTAGAAATACTTCTATTTTCTTGTACTTGTGCCATAAACTCATACAGGGCAGTTTAAGGAAGTTGGCTGCCGGGTTTTAGCTTGCATCCAGTCCTGAGGCCCTTAGAAACTAGAGCAGTATCCAGAATCTACCTGAAGGTGGCGCTCAAGGGTGCTGCTCACAACATCTGAACAGGTAGTTTAGGCATCATCTGCAAAGAGAAAAGTAGACTCTCTTTTCTTTCTGATAAAATAACTACTTTAAGTTAATGTACGGTGCAAAACTTCATCGCTCAAAAAGAATACCAGCATACACAAGACATAATAATATAAGGCACCTGCTGTGAAGGAGTAGTGGCCTACTCAGGGTGACTGAGGCAGAGGGGATGCTTTAGGGTCAGCAATGACTGTCTGCTATTCCGTACATAAGCATACATCTACCGTGGCAGCTTCCCCAATACTGGGTCTGCCAAGCACCAAAGTGTAACACTTACCTGCTGAGACCATTCCACCCTACCGGTAACTTTAGATTGTCTGCCCTTCTTCTTCAACTGGCGTCCTCATAGATATCCTGGTGGTGCCCTTCCTTCAAAGCCCTGTGCTTCCTGGAGAACAAGCTTAACCTTCTCTTATATTGGTGACAACTGACCTTCCCTCCAGGTTCATGTCATCACCCTCCCAAGCCTCAGTGTCCCCCATCCTAGGCTAAGTCTAGCCTGAAGTGGGGCTCCCCGGCACCCAACCTTCATTTGTAGAAGGCCCGAGACCATAGCCAGAGTTATTCTGAGATTTGGCTTGCTGCGTGGAAGAACATGCTAAGTCCTGCTGAGGACACCTCCTTCCAGGATATTTACCATTTAGAGCACACACCGCCCAGATTCTGAAAAAAGCCCAAGACTTTCTCCCTTCAAGTCCTTCAACCGGTTGTGACTGTGACCACAGGAAATGTGCAGATGAGAATATGTGCTTGAAGTCAACGCTGGTGGCCTCATGCCTGCCATGGCTCCAAGGACTGCAGCTCCTGCAGGAAAGAAGTCTGGCTCCCTTTATCTCCCTTCCTCTCCCACAGCCTAATGGCCTGGCCCCGCTTTCCACCACCTGCCCCTTTAATTTTCTTTCCTTCAAGGTTTGCTTCAAAGAGATGCTACTAGAACAGTGGTTCTCAACCTGTGGGTTAAGACTCCTTTGGGGCCAAGCGACCCTTTCACAGGGGTCACCTAAGACCATCGAAAAACTCAGATATTTACAGATAATATGATTCATAACAGTAGCAAAATTATAATTATGAAGAAACAATGGAAATGATTTTATGGTTGGGGGTCACCACAACATGAGGAACTGTATTAAAGGGTCACAGGGTTGAGAACCACTGCCTTAGAAGGAGTATTAGTAGCTCCAGAAGAGGGGAATTAAAAAGTAGACTCGAGCTGGGTGTATAGCTCAGTGGTAGTGCACTGGCTAAGAATGCACAAGGTCCCAGGTTCCGCCCCAGTGCTGTAAGAACTGGGAGAACTTCTGGAAAAGTAATGAGTCTTAAAAGAGACTTAGGAACGAACATGGTGTTGTTTGAGGACTAGGCTTAACCAACTGAAGTCATGCTCATTCCCTAAATGCACACTTGTGCATGTTTTAAGTTACAGACCTCACTTCTTTTGGCTAGTACACATGCCCCAGACCAACTACAGGTCACTGAAAGGTTTTCATTAATGAAAGGAGCTGTGATTCTTACTTGGTGTATTTCTTGAAAACAGCTATGACTCAGGTCTCCTCTTCATAAGTGATTTCACATATCTGTAATTCTGGCAGAACACCATACCTGAGGCAGAAAATGGGAATGGGACATGTAAAGGGTTTCATCTTATTTTCACTCAAAATCCTGTTTCTCCCCCAAAGTCAGGAAACCATGCAGGAACCAAAACTCAAGGAGTCCTCCTGCTCCTGGGCCCAGGCATCAGCATTTTAAACTGTGGGCTGTGACCCCACATGGGGTTGAGTGACTAAAGATGGCTTAGAAAAAAATAGACAACAGTGGAAGGTTTCAGAATGTGCAACAAATACCAATATCAATATCGTGCATGCGATGGATTTGACATGTTACAGTGTATGGTTTTTTACAGCCTTCACTCTGAACACACAACATACAAGCTTTGCTTTGTGCATCCCGTCACACCAAGCAAAAATGTCACTGAAACATCTGTGCTCAGATTTCAGACTATTCTATAATTACCACCTGCAGTGTTTATACTGTTTTTACTGTTCATACTGAGATCTCTGCTCTTATAAAAACATAACATAATGGTTTAATGACAGAAAGCAACGATTCAGTATTTCCCTGATATCATTCCTCAGATTGTCTGTATCAAGTTAGTGTATCTTTGGACTGTACTGCATTCAAATGTTTGAGTTTTAAAATTACTATTTGAGTGGTTGATCTGGATTTCATAAAATATTGTTAAATGGATTTTGTCTTGAGATTAGGATAGACTGTTCAAAACTCTATAAATTGCCCTTATCATACTTCTGCTGTATAGTACTATGTATTCTCAGCATTAACAGTTAAAAAATCAAATTATCAGTCAACTCTGAAAAACCTTGAAGATTCTATGTCCTGAAGTACTAAATAGTCAGCCAATATTTAATTACTTATACAAAAACAAACAAGCATATCTCCTTAGTATGCAAATTTGCTTGTCTCCTTAATAAATGCACATTATACATTTACTTGTTTTAAAATGGCATTTCTTTATGTTGTATGTTGCCAGCAAAAGTTTGATTTGCTTAACCCTTTTATATACCTATATACTCAGGGTCAGGTAAAACTTTCTCTAGCAAAAATGGATCATGAGTGGGAAAGCTTTTGGAAGCTCATGTCACCAAGGTAGAGCAAGATGCAACGCACTTGTTCTGCAAATGCTCGGACATTTGCCCAGTATTACTAGGCCCCGCCCTCTTGTGACTTTGTTGGACTCACACAAGATCCAACTAGAACAACTGGCTTCCCTGGGTGTGGCTTTCCACAAAACTTTGCCTGTTAGCTCTGGGCAGAGGGCCATGGGGTCCTACTGTTAGCATATCCATTTTAGGATGATGGCGGCACGGAGGGGTAAAGAGTCCCCAGTTGGTAAGGACAGAAGAAATTAGCATAAAGCACCACAGTAGCCCTGGTGAACGAGTAACTCAATTAAAAGAGCTACCAGTGCTGTTTATAGTCAGTATATGCAGCCCCATGCCAAATGGTACATAAGCTCTCGATTCTCTCATCCTCTGTCCGCTGATGTGGAAATCACGTGAGAAATATGCACAGGTCCTACCACCAGGAGAATGAACATATTTAAAGAGCTCTATCCTGACCTTCTCTACAGTACATGTGTACACACACACACACACACACACACACACACACACACACACACACACACTCACACCTTCATCCAGTGGCTCCCCATCTGAGCCCAAACAATGGTCATGTCCAGATGACAATTGTTCCTGTCTCCTTCCCAAAACCGCCAGCCACGACACTGGAATGTATTACTCCAGTTTCGAGATGAGGAAACCAAAGTAGAGATGATTTGTAATAACCTCGGCAAGTGTCATAGTGGAGACCAGGAGGAAATAAACATCCACTGTCCAGCTTCAGAACAAACAAGGAGAGTTAAAGCATCCCAAGCAAAGGAGCTGGACAAACAAGTGAAGGGTGTGTTTGAATGAGAACTCTAGCTACAGGACTAGAGAGATGGCTCAGTGGTCAAGAGGACCTGAGTTCATTTCCCATCTGAAATCCCATCAGCACACTCTTCTATCTCCATTTATTTGGCATTCTGTTTGGCCTTCTGCACTCCCACCAGGGACCCCGATAAGAAGTGCTTACTGACTCCCAGGCTTTCTCTAGCCTGCTTATCCAAACTCACTGAGATTCGTCCCACAAACAGTCCAAAGGCCTCTGAACTACATTGTCAGTTGTCACAGCAAAGATCCTGCTTCTCTGGTGGGGTCCAGTTTTCTGAACTAGACTTTTACCACTGTTACAAATACAGAAAGAACTTAACAGAAGGTAAGATTGATTTGAACTCTCGGTTTAGAGGTTTCAGTCTGTGGACTGCTTGCTACACTGCTGTGCACCTCCAGTGAGCTGCTGTGCACCTCCAGTGGGCTGCTGTGCACCTCCAGTGGGCTGCTGTGCACCTCCAGTGAACTGCTGTGCACCGCCAGTGGGCTGCTGTGCACCTCCAGTGAACTGCTGTGCACCTCCAGTGAACTGCTGTGCACCTCCAGTGAGCTGCTGTGCATCTCCAGTGAGCTGCTGTGCACCTCCAGTGAGCTGCTGTGCACCTCCAGTGAACTGCTGCGCACCTCCAGTGGGCTGCTGTGCACCTCCGGTGGGCTGCTGTGTTCCTCCGGTGAGCTGCTGTGCACCTCCGGTGGGCTGCTGTGCATCTGCAGTGAGCTGCTGTGCATCTCCAGTGAGCTGCTGTGCACCTCCAGTGAGCTGCTGTGCACCTCCAGTGAACTGCTGCGCACCTCCAGTGGGCTGCTGTGCACCTCCAGTGGGCTGCTGTGTTCCTCCGGTGAGCTGCTGTGCACCTCCAGTGGGCTGCTGTGCATCTGCAGTGAGCTGCTGTGCACCTCCAGTGAGCTGCTGTGCACCTCCAGTGAACTGCTGTGCACCTCCAGTGGGCTGCTGTGCACCTCCAGTGAACTGCTGTGCATCTGCAGTGAACTGCTGTGCATCTGCAGTGAACTGCTGTGCACCTCCAGTGAGCTGCTGTGCACCTCCAGTGAACTGCTGTGCATCTGCAGTGAACTGCTGTGCACCTCCAGTGGGCTGCTGTGCACCTCCAGTGGGCTGCTGTGCACCTCCAGTGGGCTGCTGTGCATCTGCAGTGAGGCACATCTGGGCAGAGGGGTGCCGGAGGGCAGAGTTGCTCACTCCATGGCAGCCTGGGGATGGAGAGAGAAAGAGAGGAAGAGGGGGAAAGGAGGTAAGAAGCTAGGAAGAGAGAAGGGGGAGAAGGGAGAAGGAATCCCAATTCTTACTTAGACCTTTGACCACAATCTTTCTAATTTCTACATTTGATCAATTCCATGAATTGAAAAAAAAAAAACTCAATGGAAAAAGCTACCGACACCCTTACCTCAGTGTATGAATAGGAACACTGAGACTGGGAGCCAGGTGATGTGCTTAGGAATGTAGCTTGCTAGTAACAAAGCAAAACCTTGTACCCTAATTTTCCAATTCTGGCCCTGAACTCTCATCCAGTATTTGCCTCCACTGAGGACATACTTTCCCTGTGCTATGTGTGATACAGAAAGACCTCCAAGCCTCACTTTCTACTACCTCACCCCATTCAGGGACCAGCTGAGCTGCCTTGCCAAAGTATACTCCTACCCTCTTCCGTGGTTCTGGGTACAGATGTTTATTTATACAGCGTGATGAATTAGGTTACAGTGGCCTTTCCCCACTGTGGTCCTCTAACTCACCCATTGTGTTTTTCTTTCTGCTGGGAGAGTAAAAATAGTTCTCTTCAGCAACGGAGTAGCTAGTTTAAACACTTCTAAAGCACTCCACTGAAGGAGGCACACTCCAGTTTGGTGTTCACACACCTCCATGATACTTGTGACACCGGGTAAACCCTTTGAAGAATTCTAAGAACTTTCTCACAGGAAAGAGCGGCTTGGGGCCCCTTGGCTGTCTTCTCTGGGCTCCTCTGAGCTCAAAGTTTTGATGTGTGTAGGATCGGGCCAAAAAAGGAAGGTTGAGAGAGGAAGGCTGGCAGGAGGAGGGGTGGGCATCAAGGGAAAGAGGACAAGCTACATAAAAGCTGGTCATTTAATATAAGCCTCCTGAGGAGGGGGGTTCTTCCTTCGGCACAGCGCAATGAGTCCATTCTGATGATGCTCACTGAAGCTCAAAGAGGTCACCAGGGAGGCAAGAAAGAAGCGGGTGATGGGTACTCACGGCAAAGGCATGCTGGCCAACAACACAGAGTGTTGGAAGCAAGAGTGAGAAAAGGTTCGTGCGCACCCGCTGTGACAGCCAGAACTCTGCAGAGGAGGCCTGTTCCCACCCTTCCTGGTTTTGTGAACTTCAGTACATTCTGGAACATTCCCAGGCCCATTTCTCCTGTTAATTGGGAAGCACAGCAATACTTTATGTGGTACCCACAAAAACTGAAGGTTAGGCTGCATAGAAGTATTTAGCCCATTTCCGATGTCATTGTAACAGGTGACAAATCAAAATTATAAATAGTCAAAACTTCAAGCCAGGCCCAATGGCACATGCTTATGATCTCAGCTCTCAGGAAGTAAAGACAGGAGGATCAGGAATTCAAGTTCATCCTCCACTACAGAGTGAGTTAGGTTCAGCCTAGGTTCCATGAGACCTTGTCTCAAATTAACTAACAAACAAACAAAGATAGCCCTTTCCAATTCCCAAAAGTCTCTCATCTCACAGTTTTCTATTGTTTTTGGAAATGCTGTTTGCAATGTCCACATATTTGTACATATCTTTCCACTACCAAGCAAAGCCATACCATTCTATCATCATTCCTCATCAACAAAGCAAGCTCTGCAGGCAGAAGTTCTATTGAGTTCTATTTTCCCCCTGGTTTTCTGGGAAATGCTGTCCTCAGGTTCCTCCTCCCCAGTGCCAAGAACACAGCACCATGGTTTCCATCCCACTAAGCCATAATGGGGTATCCCAGGGAGATAATGGATTCTGCCCAGCAAGGGACCACTTACAGGAATCTCTGGGTAAAGGGTGCCTGTGCAGAAACCTCACTAATGCACTCTCTCCATTACCCTGCTCCAATTTCCCCTGTCTCCCTCCACTACCTTCGGTTAAGCAGAGCTCTTTACAATCTTTCATCTGCCCCAAGGGCCATTAGCTTCCATCTGACACAGTCAGCACTCAGCCAGGCACTTCTCAGAAACCTCAGATAAGGTTTCAGCCAACATGGCTCTCTGTCTTGAATGTGTTCGGCTTTGACAAAAGCCACTTGAACCTGGATCTTAAAGAAATGCCGTGTTAGAAAAAAAGATGGGTACTAGCTTTATCTGTTTCCTGTTTCCTGGTGGAGGGGGTGAGTGGGCCAGAACTAAGACTCCCCAGAAGTAGACTGGTTTATTGTACAAATGATTTAGAATCTCTCGGTATGTCATTTTAATTCATTGTCTATCAACTCTGAGACCCCAAGGCACTTCAACAGCTCTTTCATTAGACAAACTGGATAAGGAGTTAACAGGGCTGGACCCAGAACCCACAGGGCAGCTACCATGAGGCACCCAGACCTGTGTGTCACCCAGACAATCTCACTCCTGAGGGCTTGTCTGCCCAACCTTTAAAACATGTTTCCCATTTCTAACATTCTGCCTCCTTTCTCCATACACCCACTCACACTCCCCAAGGTGGATTAAAATCTTCTTGGCCGCTGTCACTATAGAGTTTAGAAGTAAGTGCTCCTGTAATGTGTGTGTACCACCAACAGATGGCATCAAATGTCACCGGGCACCAGACACCTTGCTAGGAGACAGGAGGATGAGGGTGGCAGTAATGGCAACGGCTCTCCTGCACATGTGCATGCCCTCAAGTGTGTGTGCGTGTGTGTGTGTGTGTGTGTGTGTGTGTGTGTGTGTGTGTGTGTGTGTTTGAAATTCTCAGGGAAAACATTAATCAAAGAAAAATAGCCGGGCGGTGGTGGCGCACGCCTTTAATCCCAGCACTCGGGAGGCAGAGCCAGGCGGATCTCTGTGAGTTCGAGGCCAGCCTGGGCTACCAAGTGAGCTCCAGGAAAGGCGCAAAGCTACACAGAGAAACCCTGTCTCGAAAAACCAAAAAAAAAAAAATAATCCAGAAGTGGAGGATGGGGCAAGATGGGAGACAGCTGAGTGCCTGCTTGAGGGGTCTCCTCCCCACACAGACACCAATTCAGACAGCCATCCACATCTCACACCATTTTCACGGCAACCCAGGAAGCCATGCAAACATCTGCAGCACCCCAGTTTCAGTATGAAAATCAGAAAAGACATCTTGAAGAAGGCAGGAAGGAAGCCTCACCCAAACCCAACAGCAAGCAGTGCAGTGGGGGAAGAGATGTTGCCTGCCTGCCTGCCAAACTGAAAGAGAAATAAGCCCAGCCTTTAGACTTTAAACCCTCTACCAGGCTTGCCACAGTGCAACCAAGTGCCAGACAGGACACGGGAGCTCTGTTTCCAGGCAGAACATACAGAATGGGTCTTTGGTCTCCTTGGCCAGGTAGCCAAGGGACTGCCTCCGCCTTCCTCCTCTAAGTTTGAACAGACAGTACCAATTAGAGAGGCTACAGGCCCCTGGCCCTGAGCCTAGCTCTCTGCAGCTGATAGCTCTCTTCAGCTGATACACAGCAGGAGCAACTCAAGCTTCACATCACGTGGGCAGCCTCTACACCCCCTGCCCCAAGCCTGGGCACATGGTGAGACTCCAGCCACTGAGATGAAGAACACAAAGGTAGATACTGAAGTGGACTCAGGTCTATGTCTAGAGCCCTGCTGGGCTAGTAAAACTTGACACTGGGCCTATCTGGACCAGCCGATGCACATGGCGCCTCCAGAAATCTCCCCAGACTAGGACTGGGGCGCCCTCTAGTGCTGAAACAGCACCAAC